>NC_028648.1:80524029-80594633 GCF_001406875.1 Solanum pennellii | reverse complement strand
AATCTGAATATACGACTTATTTACTATATTCTCTAAAATTCTTTATCATTTGAAAAAATTACAAAAATCGCTAATTTACGTGGTGTAAAGCTATGTATCGATCGGATACATCATTTTTACGCAATGTATCGGTCAAATACATCACTTTAAGATGTATCGAAACATATGTGATATATCGAAACGTTACTTTACGCGATGTATCAATCAGATACATCATTTTACGTGATGTAACGATTGGATATTTCACTTTATGCGATGTATCGGGACGTTGAGTTATGTATCGAAAATCGAGACGTGATTTATCAAGATGTATTCGAAACTTGGACACAATGTATCAGGCCGTTTTAGGATGCATCGGGATTCCACCTAATTTAAAGAATTTTTGTAATTTGAAAAAGAGTAGAGATATGATATAGTTAGCTCTTAACACTATAAAATTAATTTTGGGTAAAATCTACTTCTTACAAGTAGATTGAGGAAGATCGAGTGTACACAAACCATACCCTACCTTTGTGAGATAACTATATTATTTTTTATAGACCCTCAATTTTCGAGTTAGTTTCTATTTGTATATATGTATATATATATATATATATATAAAACATTGGTAAAGAGATATGTAGGAGCTTCAAACTAAAACTCTGCCCTATCGAAAATATTACTAATTTTTTTTTAAAATAAATAAATTGGGGATTAGAAAAAAGAGATTATACATCAAACTCTCACCAAAAAGGTGAAAAATTTAGATAGTTAAATGAACTAAACCATTAAGATACCCCAATTATACACTAATAGTAACTTTTATAATTAATTTCTTTTTTTTTTCGTTTTTTCTTTTTTCAATTACGTGCAAGAAAAAATCCTTAGAAAGACAATGACACTTAACTACCCAAATTGTGAACAAAGTTATTCAACGCATGTCCACATTAGTAAAGAAAATGAATATCTTATAAAATTAAACAATTAATTCAGACGCATACATATAGAAACTGACTCAAATATCATAATCAGAAAAGAAAATTCAAATATAATGAAAACACAACTAAATAATGAAAAAAGAGCAATCATGAAAGATTTAAACTTGATTATTAGACTCTTTATCTAAATCACACATTCATAAAAACATAAATTAGGATAAAATTTTCAAACTTTCCTAAAGTTTACGTAGTAAAGTGTAGTACTCCCTCCTCCCATATTAATAGTCCATTTTTTTTTCGATCGTTAAAAAATCATAAATAAAAAAGATAATTTCACCAATTTAATCCTGCATTTAGTTCACTCGATATGACATGCGAGGGGTGAAAGGCAAGTGACGATACATAATATTGCTTGAGCATTAGGTATGCAACACATGAAATCGCGTTGAGTACCTTTACGCTTTAAATTATATTATCCTATACTATACTTTAAGACATTTTAACTTTACACTGATGATGCACAAAACTTAATTTAAATATTTCATTCTAACTTATATATATATCATTATAATAACTCCTTCCTTAATTACTTATCTTCATGATTATAAATTTGGTTCCAAGTTACATGTGGCAAGTCATGATAAGGAAACTCCATAGATGGACATACCAATATTGCATAATATATCTCTTCATCTCCATGATATCCATATTATTTCTTTTTTTCTACTTGCTTCATATCTCGTTCATACAAATCTTTTTTTAATTTACTCGACGATTCTATTGAGGGGTTATTTGGTAGCTGATTTGGAGGTAAGTTACGTAAATATTTAATTTTGTATAGTTATGAGGTAAGTTCATATATATAAGACATAATACATAAACATGACCTTTAACTTGATGTCAGTCGATAACTGTGACCCTTAACTATGGATGTGCACAAGTAGACACTTAACTTTGTATAAAATTGAACAAGTAGACACATACATAGCATGATATACGTAGGACGTCACGTAGGACACAAAATTTTCATGTAGGGTGCCATGTAGGATGAATATGTCAATTTTTTTAATTTTATACAAGTTTAAGTGTCTACTTGTGCACATCTAAAGTTAAGAGTCATATTTGCAATTGACGCCATGTTAAGGTTCATGTTTATGTATTATGCATGTAATATAATTAATACACGTGTTACTAATATCTGCATAACAGTAACCAGTCACCAAACGAGTAGCGTCACGTTTTCCTAGTGAAATCCCTTAAACCTATGAATTAAAGAGTACAAAAAAAATGTTTTCATGTTGTGTATAAGATGATTATTTAAGCTTTATTCTCTTCTGCTAATTTTGATTTTTCTTTGTTTCTCCTAATTAACATACAATTAATTAAGCTAATTCCTTGTTCAACTACTTTGAGTTGTATCCGCACTTAACCTTCTAGCCCCGCCCCTGCAATATGCAGGAGCGGACCTAGAGTACCCCTCGGTAAAAATTACGTTGTATATTTAAGGTATTTTAAAGAATTTTTATGTTTATGTATTGATTTTGAACCTCCTGAATATAAAATTAGAGGTTGACTTAGTGATTTAGGGGTTCAAACCACTACTTTCTTTTTTCCGTACCCCCTTAATGGAAATCCTGAATCCGCCACGGGTAATCTGTACACACCTACTTATGAGTAAAACAAAGCAAGATATTCTAATTTGTATATATTAGTGATTAGATGTACTAATTTGAATACTTTTTGTAAGAACATAGTGAAAATATTTACTACATTGGAAATTCTTGTCAAACTAGTAATGATTCAAATTTCGATTTAGATAATTCACCATGAATAATCGAAGTAGACGACAAGACGAGATGAAATGGAAATAGTTATATACTTTACGCGATTCTTTACAAACTAAACACAATTCACTATCCTAAACTATACAAGTAGAGCTAATTCGACTTGCGTTATAGACAAGGAATCTGTTCTGTTTTACTCATATGCTGCAATATAGATTTAGCTTTTCGTTGTCCTCTATCCGTCCCACTCTCACCAATCTCTACTAAATACTCGTAGACACCATACTGAAGTGCCGCGAGCATATGATTTGAATTGTGTATGCTTAACCTATGAAGCACCGCCACTGAACATTCCTTGTTCTTTGGAGTCCCATCTCTCATCAGATTAACGAGTGTTTCAATGAACGTAAGTTTTCCCATTTCTTGCCTTCCGTCTTGATGTGTTGCAAGAAGTAACAATAGAGACAACGCCTCGTCAACCATCTCTGAGTTTTTCTTCTCGAGTAACTGAAACAACGATGCTACAATCCCAGCTTCATTTGCCAAACGAACGTTCTGCTCATTTAAACAAAGGTTGAATAATGCAGTTATTGCATCCTTCTTACCTCTTATTGTACCGTTTTTCAACAATTCTATCAACGGTGGGATACCGTTTAACGAGCCTATAGCTTCTTTGTTTTCATCCAGCATAGATAAACTAAACAATGCTGCTGCAGAGTTCTCTTTAGCACCAACATTTCCATTCTGCAATATCTCAATTATAGCTAAAATAGGTTCTTCTTTCGATATAACATTTTTGTTTGTTTCATCAATCGATAAGTTCAAAAGAGCCGTCACAGCATGTTCCTGAATTCTAGAATCTGGATACGATAGTAGATGCACGAGTGGTGGGATTCCTCCGCGATTCACTATTAATGTCCTATTTTCAGGATTTTCTTTCGAAAGCATCCTGATCTCTTTCACAGCCTTTCTCTGCACTTCTAAATGACTCGACGATAAATCTTGAATCAACGACAAAACTTGTTCACCACTTTCATCCGAGGGGCTCTCGGGTTTTGGAGATTCTTGCTTTTGAGGAAGCTGAAAATTGTTCTTTTCACACCATTGTTGGATCAAATTCTTCAGGGCAAAGTTTGGGGCTAATGACAAGTGCTCCAAAATTTCCCCCGTTTTCGGACATGTTTGGCAACCGGAATCCAACAAATGTTGTATGTTCTCTCTTTCATATGTCTACAAATAGATGCAATGTGGAAAGGAAAATCAATCATACAAAGCAAATCAAATGAGTGAATGATCAAAAACCACCTCAAGTATTCTGTTATATTTCGAGTTTTCATACCTGAACTATCATGTATTCACTATTCCTACCTAAACTATCATCACCTATTTATCGCAAAACACACCTCAACTTATAGTTGAAGTGTGTTATTCGATAAACATTTGTTGATACTTCAGGTAAGAAACTCACGCATGTAATAGTTCAGGTGTGAAACTCGAAAAAACAAAATACTTTAGGTATGTTTTTGACCCTTCACTCTATGAAAATCGATCATTCTTCATATAAGGTACGAAAAAGCATCATCGTGAAGCATCATAGCAACTAAAAATGACTACATGAAAAGCAATTTCTTATCATATCTTATCTTTTTTTCGCCTTTTTGTTATAGGTATGGTAGCTCGAAGAGAAATAAACTTATCGTAGAGGAAGTGAACTCACCTGGCCGGTTGAGACAGTAACAGGATCGGTCATAGTCTCTAATGTGATCGGACAGAGAAATTCATTTGGAATAGCCAAAGAAGTGGATTTCTCATGAACTTTAATCATCAACGGTTCAATTTCTTCGAGTCCTGCAAAACTTCTGAATTTGTTTAGAAGACCTACTATCTTTTGCGTCTCTTCTGCATGACGACCTTTTCTTTCTTTAACTACTCTTCGTACTGATATTGTTTCTAACTTTAGGTCCTCGAGAGTACGCAAACCTAACTTGTTTCCTAGTCTATCTATGCTAGCACTATCTGCATTCCTATCACCATTTGTAGACAGCGCAACCATCAAATCCATCGTGAGTTCCATGTCTTGACTATCGTTTCTCTTCTTAGCTCTTTGAAATTGCCCTCTCACTAACTCCACCTGAAACCGGTGAACGATCAACATCAACAACAAACACAGTGGAATCTCACAAGTGGGATCTGAGGAGGATAAAATGTACGCAGACCTTACTCCTACCTTTGAGAAGGTAGATAGGCTGTTTCCGAAAGACCCTTAGCTGAACAAACAGCAACGCCAGAAAAAAATGATAAATGAAATGAATCGTACCTGTTCTTTCTCTTCATCCGAAATTCCAAAATCATCATAAGGTATGTTTTCCTGAGCTTGACTTAATCTTTCATACACAGAATAGAATCTTCCCATAACAGCCTCACTTTCTATGGCCTGCATATTTGTAAGTAAAACAAACATATTCAACCAACTCGAAATCGGTGAAAAAAAATGTATATTAATTAACCATAGTTAGGTGACAGAAGAGTGTGAAGAACACACACGTCATACTATCACTCGTTTGGTGTAAACAACAGGTGCAGATAAATATAATAATGACATAATCAACAACAACGACAACATAACCAGTGTAATCTCACAAGTGCCCTCGTAGAGATAGAGAGATTGTTTACACGTCAAATAGTTTGAAAAATGGATATAGATACGGGAGCAAAAACAACAACGAAATAAAGAGCATTACACAACAAACATGAGAAAGAAGAGTAACAACGACGAAATAATGCAATATTTCGAGCACAAAAAACACCCTACGATAGACAAAATGACGATATAATCAATCAATTGAAAAACAAAGGTTTGCTAACCAGATAAATTTTACTTCCACAATGGCAAGTTTTTAACAATTTCTTCGCGGATGAAAATGCTTTTTTCAATCTCATCAAACATTCGATGCCCGATTCAGGTATCTGTCCTTCGAAATCTCTAATCTCTTCGAAAAGAGGTAATAAAAGCTTCAATCTTTCGGAGAGAATATGACATTCCTCTCTTTGTGATCTCCTATACTCTTCATACGATCCAACGGTATGAATCACACCAATAAGTTCGCGTACCACTTCTCGTTTGTCTTGCGGACTCGTTTGACAGCTTGATCCGAATTCCTCCTCTACGGTTACCCCATCTTCAAGCTCGTGATCTCGATCCAACGCCATTTGATTTCCTCGAAAAATAAACAGAGTATCCTCTGTTTGAAAGTTGAAAAAAAATGAAACGAAATCAAAACCATAACCTAATCTTTTTTTTAAGAAAAAGTTAAGGCTTTGATTTCGATTTCGATTTTCGATTTCGATAAACTAATTGGAAAAAAGTGGGAAAAAATAGTTACAGTGGAAAATTCTGTTGAAAGTTGGAGGAGAAGAAAGAGACTAAACGCTTTTTGCGGGCTTCCAAGTGTTGAGATTTTGAAAGTTAGTTAATTCGGTACTTTTCACAAGTTCCCCCTTTTTCGTTTTACGAACAAAAGTTACTGAGTTCACGTAATATGTGTAATTCAAAATTATAATTTTTTGATAATCTATTTGATTTGGTGGGTTCAAATTTTATTATTTAACACATAATACATAAATGTATTATTTAACTTGTCTATGTCTTATATTTATGCACTTCGATTAATTGTGTGTACAAATAGACATTTAAACTTATATAAAGTTGAATAAGCAAATATTGACGTCCTACGTGACATAATACACGTAGGACACTGTGTAGGTTGAAATTTTTATGTAGGACGCATGTGTTTACTTGTTTAACTTTATACAAGTTTAAGTGTCTACGTGTACCCATTCAAAGTTGGAGGACATATATGTCAGTTGAGATAAAATTAAAAAATATGTTTATATATTAGGCATAAAATATAAATATGTCATTTAACTTAGTCTTAACTCATATTTATGCTCTCCAACTTTGACTGTGCACAAGTAGACACGTAAACTTGTATAAAGTTGAACAAATAGACACACACGTCCTACGCGACATCCTACATGACAATTTGTATCCTACGTGGTGTGTTATATCACGTAGGACTCATGTGTCTATTTATTCAACTTTATACAAGTTCAAGTGCCTACATATGCACACCAAAAATTAAAGCCAAGTTAAATAATACATTTATGTATTATATCTTATATATTATTTGCCCTTTAACTTGACTTCCGATGACATTTAAGACACGACATATTACAAATATGGCTATTTATTTAACTTTATATAAAATTTTAAATGACTTTTATCAAATCCAAAATTAGAGGACAAAAATATCTAATGAAATGATATTAAAAGATATATTGATATATTATACCAAAAAGAATAAACATCTCAATTCAATAATTTGGATACAAACAAACATTTTTTGACCATTGACTGTACTTAATATATGGAAACAAGGTAATGGTACAGCTGTGGAAAATCCAAAAAACAAATTATAAGAAAATGTAAAATAATATAAAAATATCATGCCTAAAATGTGAATTGATATAAAGGGATTCAACAAATATTACTTCCCCTATTATAATTTGTTTGTTTTATTTTTTAGTCCATTTTAATTTTTTTATAACTCTTTAATTTTAATTTTTTCTATAACATGTTCAATATGACAAAATTAAACGTCATATGTCTTTAATTTAAAAATCATAAAATTCAAAAAAAAATTAATACATAAATATGTTCTTTAAATTGATATCGATTTATATTTATGCCCTCCAAGTTTACTCGTTTTGATTTACACAAATAGATATTTAAACGTTTAGTAAGCTGAACAAATAGACACGCACGCCCTACGTGGTATCCTATGTGACAATTTCGGTCTTATTTGTATTATTTCACATACGAATCATGTGTTTACATGTTCAACTTTATAAAAGTTCAATTGTCTATTATTTCTGCATCATTGATATTCTGTATCCATATTGAAGTTCGCTAATTCTGAATTTGCATTGGAAAGTCTCTCGTTAAGGAGTAAAATGCTCTTTAACGAAGATGAATTTGTACTAGAAAAACTCAAATCCAACACCTCTGATTAAGCGAAAGACATAATACATATGTCATTTGACTTATTTTCAAATCACATTTATGCCCTTTTGGATGCACAAAACGCTTAAACTTGTATAAATTTGAACAAATAGACACACATGTACTATATGCCATCCTACATGTATTGTGCCACGTACGACTCATGTGTCTACTTGTTCAATTTCATACAAACTGAAGCGTTACATACTTATGTATATCCCAACTTGCAAGGCTTAAACGTAAAATGAGACCAAATTAAAGAACATATTTACGTATCATGTCTAAGTGAAATCAAGTCATATCAAACTTAATATAGAGAGCTCCGCTCGTTAATGTTCTGTATCTATATTAAAATTCGACTAAATACACGAATTTATTGGAATGATGTCTAGACTAATTTCTTTAATAGTGAAAAAAACCAAGTCATTACATCATTAAATGCTTTTAATATTTATTTTTTTTGAATGAGTAACCGCTAAGACCTAGGTGGGAAAATACACGACTTTTCATTTTAGCCAATATATATATACTAGCCGTTGTTTTCAAAATAATTTTAAAAAAAATACAAACAAAAACAAAAAAATAATACAATTATTTTGCCTTTAGCTCTAAATTAATTTGTAGATAAAAAAATAGAGAGAGTGAGACATTTTTTTTTTTATAAATAGTTGAATTGTGTTAAGTTTATAGTTTCTCTGTTTTCATTTTTTTTTTGAATTATTTTGGGTAATTTTTACTGAAAGATTGGATCTTTTTGAGAATCTGTATAAAGGTTCTTGATTTTTGAAGGTTGATGTTAGTCTGTCTTTCGATTTAATTTTTTGAATTTTTGATTCATTTAGATTAGTTTCTATTAGATCCTTTTGACGATAAAGGCCTCTTGTAGAAATGCATGATAAAACTGTGTATAATTGATCGAGCCCCGTGGGCTTTTTGTTTAGTATAAAGTATTCTTGATTTTGCAGGTTTATGTTCATTGTTTGTATTTTTTTGAATTATTTGGGGGGTTTTCTATTGAAAGATTAGATCTTTTTGAGAATCAGTATAAATGGTTCTTTCTGTGGAAACAGTCTCTTGTAGAAATGCAGGGTAAGACTGTGTACAGTAGACCTGCCCTGCGTGCAAGCTTAGTGCACGGGGCTGCCTTTGAAGGTTGATGTTCATCGTCTTTCTATTTAATTTTTGAGTTATTGATTCATTTAGATTAGTTTCGATTAGATCTCTTTTTGATAGTATAAAGGGTTCTTGTCGTGGAAACAACCTCTTATAGAAATGCACGATAAAACTGTGTATAATTGATCGAGCCCCGTGGGCTTCTTGTTTAGTATAAAGGGTTCTTGATTTTGCAGGTTTATGTTCATTGTTTGTATTTTTTTGAATTATTTGGGGGTTTTCTACTGAAAGATTAGATCTTTTTGAGAATCAGTATAAATGGTTCTTTCAGTGGAAACAATCTCTTGTAGAAATGCAGGGTAAGACTGTGTACAGTAGACCTGCTCTGCACGCGTATAGCAAAAGCTTAGTGCATGGGGCTGCTTTTTTTAGTATAAATGGTTCTTAATTTTGCAGGTTTTTTGTTTTTTTGAATCATTTTTGCACTAAAAGATTAGATCTTTTTGAGAATTAGTATAAAGGGTTCTTGATTTTGTGCAGGTTGATGTTTTCGGTTTGTGCTCTGCGATTTATTTTTTAGCTTGATTCTTGATTTTTCCCTTTAAAGATTGAACTTTTTTTTGAAAATTAAGTTTGGGTTTTTAATGTTGTTTGTTGTTCAATTTTTATTTAGGTTCAAGATGGTTGGATCAAATGAAAATTCCCAAGGTGTTGTAAGGCCTTCGATTCTTCGAGGTATGATTTGAATTTTGAATAGTTAAAATCATGTATAGACTATTGTATCTGATTTGAATTAACTTATGAAGATGGAAAATTTATCGTTTTTTTTTCGCTACTAGGGGTAATGGGGAATAATAGGAGGGCTCTGAGCACAATAAATGGGAACATAGTTGAAGCTCCACAATACCCTTGTAAGCTACGCAAGAAAAATGGAGTCACCGAGTAAGAAATATGATCAAACTCTTTAATGTATTAAGTTCCAAGATGTCTTTTTTTATCGCAATTCCATTTATGATCTTTCCAATTCTTTGTAGCAAGTATGTGGATGGTGAAATGAATCCAATTCATCGACCAGTCACGAGGTCAGACTTTGATTCTTGGTTGAGACTTCAGATAGCTCTTACTGTTAAATACTTTTATCATTTCGTCTGCTTTTCTTGTAATATTACGGGGGATTCTTGCCTCAGGAAGTATGCTGCACAAGTGGCTGACAAGCCGCAACAACCATCACTCGAGGTATATTTTTCAACGAGTACCATCTTGGAGTATGCTAGTTATGTCAGGAGGTGTTGATGGTGTTATCTTCCGCAGGTAACAAAGACAGTGGTCGAAACAGCACCTAATGGAAATGAACTAGAAGGTGTCATCATTACCGATGTTGAAGATTACAAGGCTACAAGTGACTATGTTGTGCCAATGTCTGTCCAACACACAGAAGCAATGATGGAGGAAATTGATCGGATGGTATAGTTGATTCATATACATACTCATTCTGGAAGATTTATCGATCGCTATCTATTTTTTGTTTTTTTTATTATGTAGGATGAAGAGATAGAGATGGAAGAAATAGAAAAGGCGTTAATTGTGGACATAGATCGTGCTGATAAAAAGAACGTACTAGCTGCTGTGGAGTACATTGATGATATTCATGCTTACTACAAGAAGATTGAGGTGAGAAATATATTCCAACACGATCGCACCTTTTGTAGAAGCTTTTTTAAACTTATATATTGAGATCCCATTTAAATATTGTTTGCGTACATCCTACCTTCCCCAGACCCCACTTGTGGAACTACATCGGATATGTTGCTGTTGTTAAGGTTTTATATAGGTTCTCTACCTGACCACCGTATTTAAGACGATTGATTCTTAGAAGTATGTTTGTGCATTTTCATAAACAGGATTAGGCTTTAAATATAAAACTTATTGATCTAAAATGAAACAAAAAGCTGATCATTAGACGTTCACTTTGTTCTTTCATTCTTAAGTATGGATGCTAACCAGATTCCCAGTATTATATGCAAGGTATATAAGATTCTCGAGAGTGAGTTCTTGATCATAATGGCCAACTAACGTTCGTATCCTGTTGTAGTTTTTGTGCCAATAGTAGCATAGTTGGTTACTTGTCCTTCCTTTTACGTATTACAATATAGGCAGGTGCTATTCATGTTGCCTTTAGCGGAAAATGGACTTATAATGCAAAGCTTTGAATGGGAAACTACTTTAGTTAACCTTCGAGTAGTAGTTTTCGTGCCAATAATAGCATCGTTGCTTATTTTACTTGTTCAAGTTCTCTCTGTAGCTTGCTCTATACACCCAAAGAATGACCGGATGAGATAAAATTTGTACAGCTTTCTGGATATCCGTTTGACGGAGGCACTTTTATAAATTTATATTTCATTTCAGAGTTCTGCTTGTGCCCCTCCAAACTACATGAAACAACAATTCGATATCAATGAGAGGATGAGAGCAATTCTCATTGACTGGCTGATTGAGGTATAAAAACAATAACTCGTAGCCTCTCCGAAATCCGTGAAACAACAGAAGGGCTTCTGGTCTCACTAATGTTCAATCAAATCTGTGTAGGTACATTACAAGTTTGAACTGATGGAGGAGACTTTGTACTTGACCGTTAATCTTATCGATAGATTCTTGGCTGTCCAGCCAGTGGTTAGGAAAGAACTCCAGCTGGTTGGGGTAACAGCTTTGTTTCTCGCTTGCAAGTACGAAGAAGTTTCAGTTCCTGTCGTCCAGGATTTAATTTTGATCTCCGACAAGGCTTACACCGGGATAGAAGTGCTTGGAATGGTAATTAAAATTTCATTTTGCCAAAGTTCTCCTAGCCTGCCATATGACTTTGATCGAGTACGTTCTGCAGGAGAAGTTGATGATCAATACTTTACAGTTCAAACTATCAGTGCCTACGACGTATATGTTTATGAAGCGATTTCTTAAAGCTGCTCAGTCCGATAAGAAGGTTATCATAAACTTACTAGTACTAAATTATCTTAGAGAAACGACAAGATTTGTGAATCATGACTAAGTACTGACAAATTTTCGGATATTCTTGAATCAGGTGGAGCTTCTGTCATTTTTCATGACCGAGCTATGCCTTGTTGAGTACGAAACGCTTAGGTTCCCACCTTCAATGCTAGCAGCTGCAGCTATATTTACCGCTCAATGTACACTAGGTGTGGCTAAGGAGTGGACTAAAACTTGCGAGAAGTATAGCAAGTATACTCGAGATCAGCTTTTGTAAGTATCTTATCCATCTATATTTACTTTTCTTCGTTTACAAAGATGGTTTATTCTTACCGAATGCACGTAGAAGCAACCCCTCTGAGTGTTTTGTTTTGTATATATAACAGGGAATGTTCAAAACTGATGGTTACTTTCCATCAGAAGGCTGCAACTGGGAGGCTTAATGCTGTACACAGAAAATATAGCATCTCTAAATATGGCTTCGTTGCAAAGATGTTCCCACCGGCTTCTTTTCTTTTAGAGGCAAGCTTTTTTTAGCACATGACGTTACTTGCATCTGCTTAACGAAACGTTGTACACTTATAGAGCAATTTAAGTTGCCCTTCTGGCCTGTGGGATTAGATGCCCGCATTCAGTAGACATGACGATGAGTTTTTTGTTATTTTTCGTGTGGTTACATTGCTCAATGTAGCAAGATTTAAGTACTTTTTACAAATTGTTGGTACTATTTTGCAAATCTAAACTCTGTTTAGATCCATTTCTGTGCTTCTCTTTGGTTTATGTGACAATATGTTAGGTAGTAATGACAGTTTTTTGAGCTTCAAAATGGCTTTAGAGCTAACATGGTGCTCCTTGGTTAGATGTGCAACATATCGGTGAATGTCACATATGATCGAGATAATTGTGCCTTCAATCACATGAAACCACGAGAGAGTTGCTACGAAAAAGGTTTAACATAAATACTAGTAGAAACAGTGAATTGTGTGATTGATATAATATTCCGTTCCTGAAAGCAACATATCGTTGAATGTCACATATGGTCGAGAAAATAGTGCCTACAATCACATGAAACCTCGAGAGCTAGTTGCTACGTAAAAGGTAGGACATAAATACTAGTAGAAATAGTGAAATTGATAAAGTTCTGTGGAGTTCATGAATGCATAATGACTAAAGATCTCGAATTTGTTAGAAAATTACTTTGGATATAGTGAACTTTCATTAGTTTAATCACAATTGCAATCTACAAATTGCAATTAAATTTATTAGAATATTAGTTGAAGTGGGAAAACTATAGTAGATGAGCTTTCAATAATTTAATCATAGATCCAATCTACAAATAACAAAATAACAAATTACTACCGATTATATTTTTATATTCGAAATTTACTAGCCCTATTTATCTGATTCACATCAAATAAGCTCATTATAGAAAAAAAAAAAGGCTTTCTATCAAGAAATTCTTCATTCATACTATTCCAATACGAGACTTTCTCCGCACACTCCTTAATGGTATATGACATGTTAATACAAAAACACTTCGTGAGTCTTCTATCAATCCTAACCTTACTAGACAGTATTATGTATCGTTATTGATGGTCGAAAATAATTACTTTATGAAATTAGTCGCGAATATGATAATTATTAAAAAAATATACATCTAAGAATCAGTTAAACATACTTTTCTAGTCAAATATTTTTTTCAACCCCAAATCTAACCTAATCCTCAAGTAACCAACCATTCAAAGATCTAAATCACAAACACACTCTCCTTTTTGCTTTATTTCTGTTTCTTCCCTTTTCTTTAATTACTCCTAATATATTAATTAACTTAAACTAATATTTCTTCTTTTGTCATTTTCTATAATTTATTATAACTTGTAAGGTAAATAATTGATCGATCCTCCGTAGATTATGATGAAATGGATAGAATTTCTTCATCTAGAATATAAATATGAAAAAATTCTTATAATCGATCCTTTACTTAACATTACACAATACAAATTCGAATTAAACATCATTTCAAAATTTAATTATTATCAATATTTCTTATAAATTATGTGGTAAATAATTGATCTGTTATCCACATATCGATGATGATGATGTGAATAATATTTTCTTTCATTTAGAAAAGTAAATGTGAATTATTTTCTTAAGGAATATACTTTCAAACTATCGTAAATAATATTCAGATACTCTTTTTCATAATTTAGGGACATTGGTGCCCCTGTCGTCCAAAACTAGAGCATATATACCTTTTATACTAACGGACATACACGTGTCATAATCTTATCCACTGACCCGACATCGGATCGATGGATAAGATTAACCACGTGGCCCTATTTTATCAAGGGCATATACATTCTAGTTTTTGGACGACACGGACACCAATGTCCCTAAAGTACGACAAAAAGTATGTGCTTTTTATTTATTATAGTTCGGAATATATTTATCTTTTTTTTAAAAATAAGTCATTTAATAATAACAATGTAAATTCGATTAATCATTAATTCAAAATTCAATCATTTCCAATAATATATTACTATTTGTATGGTAAATAATTGATCTGTATCATCTGGAAATCACAGTGAGATGAATAAGATCTGTTCGTCGAGAAAGGGAGATAAATACGAAAAAATTATATAATAAGTCCCTCACTTTAACATTACTCGATGCTTCAAATTATTTATTAATTCGAAATCTAATATAAATATCGAACACCGAATGAGATCCGAACAAAATTTGCTCTTTCCAAAAGCTAAAAACAGAAAAAGAGCTTCCTCCAATGCAAATCGTTGTCGTTATGGGGCCTAAAACCCCAAAATCTTCTCTAACAAATCTGTATTTCCAATAATACCCCTAAACCCTGTCCTCCGCGACACCACCGGAGGAGGAGTCAAAAATCAGCAAACACGCTTCCGACCACCAATCATCGCCGCCGTATGGCTATTCCACGGCGGCGCCACCAGCATCATCACAGCCGTGTGCGGTTTCTGTTCCCGGCAATTTTTGCTGTTTCCGCCATTATCCTCTTCTTATTCCTCTTCCTATCAATCCTCGCTCCGTCTCCTAATGATGATAATCACCTCCGCCATCTCCGTCGTGATGATTCATCGGTACATTAAATTAATCAATCACGCTGACTAAAAAAATGCTAAAATGTTTAATTTAAATGTTAAGTATTAATTAATTGATTAATATATGATAAAGTTCTAATTTGATTATATAATTTGTGATTTGTGTAGGAAGGGAAAAGCCGTAGTAATGAGAATAGAGTGAGTTTATCTCGTGTTAAGGTTGGGATTTAATCTGAATCTTATTGATTTCATTTGTGATTTGATTTGGTTTGGATCTAAGGTTGCTAAATGTGGTGTGGTTGATTGTTGAGTTCTAGATCAATGCAGAAGTTCATAATCGTGATCTCTGGAGTTCGAAAAATTCAAAGTTTTTCTATGGATGCAGTAATGCCAGCAGTAAATTTGCAAGTGCGTAAACTCGAAAATGAGCTCAATAGCTCAGCTTCTTTTATAGCATTTGTATTTGAAAAAAAAAAGAAGTAATCGGTTTGTTTTAGTATGTTTATGCAACAGTAATGATGGAGTGATTAATCAGGTTGAATTTGATCATTGAAATCTGATTGCGTATTTGTGCTGTTTCAAATTGCAGAAGCCAAAACTATCACACATCCGAATCGATACTTGTTGATTGTGACCAGTGGAGGTCTTAACCAACAAAGAACTGGGGTAAGAAAATATTACCAGATTGGTTTTTTAGAATTGAATATGATTTCTGTTTTAATTTGTTGACTAACTAGAAATGAGATTCTGGTCGAGAAACTGTTTTTTTCCAACACTTAAAGACAAATAAGGTAGTTGATTCAGTGATTGTTGTATTTTATAGGGTAGTTCAGATGACCTTGTCTTTTCTATTTTTAGATAGTTAATGCACAAGCAAGCCCGAATAAAGGTATCAGGTTGCTTTAGGTTCACAATTGTTAAAGCTAGTGTATTTATGAAATATCATCATTAAAATGTCTTGGGATGTGCTTTTCTAGATACGGCTACATCGGAACATGGATTGAAAAATTGGCACCCTTAATGTTCTAAAAGACAAATTACTGTGTATTGTAATAAAGAGGTCCAAATGAAGCTGGATGGATATAAAAGACTGTTTTAGCCAACTCAACTAGTTTGGTATTGAGACAGTTGTCGGTATTGTTGTAAGCACATGCACTGACAATCAAGGCATTAGATTTCACAGTGAACAATGCCCATTAATTAGGAGGTTCTCTATACCAGTAAGTGGAGAAGCTTTATGCAACTGGTTGGATATAACATCTTATGGTTGTTCAAGTGCTGCAGAATTTTATGTTCAGTTTGTGGCTTTCTGTCATATCAATGTTGTTGATTTTTGATTTTTGACTATTGCAAGATATTCTTGATTTGTAAATGAGTGCAACTAATTTTGGACTGAGTTATAGTTGTTGATTGATCATTGATTCATTAGAACCTCAAGATGCACCTAATTTGATTGGACAGACAAGTAATGATTATAAATCCCCAGTACAAAATTCATATCTGGTGATAGCCAATGTGTCTGCATAATCATGCTCTGGGATTTGATGATTGCGCTATACTTATTTGCACTTTTAAGTTAAATTGGCTACAGAAGATACACTTAAAAATTACCAGCCCATGCTAACTATAGGTTGTCAAATACTCCTCTATACGTAACATGATTCTGATAATTCCATCTATGTTTTTTCTAATGTATGGCCCTTTGAGTTGGCACTCCTTTTTGTTACCACCCGCGTACTTTAGCTTTCTGCTGGAACCAAAATATAAGACTGTGAAGCGTGGAACCTTCTATAGTTAACAGTGTAAGCTGGTCCATCTTTATGGCAGATAACTGATGCTGTTGTTGCTGCTCGCATTTTAAATGCCACTCTTGTTGTTCCAAAGTTGGACAAGACGTCTTTCTGGAAAGATTCTAGGTGAGTGAGTAGTATCAGAAGAATGATTTAGTATTTTCTTGCATATTGGTTTCTCCAACCATCACTGAACTTATTATTGTGTAGGTACATTTAAAATACTAATAATCCTGCTTGTTTCTCTTGCAGTGACTTCTCTGATATATTTGATGTTGATTGGTTTATAAAACATCTAACAACAGATGTTACAATTATAAAAGATCTTCCGCTTAGAAGAGGGCAGATATGGACACCACATAGAATGCGTGTTCCTAGAAAGTGCAGTGACAGATGTTATATAAATCGTGTATTGCCTGTACTCATGAAAAGACATGTGAGTTTTCAAGAAACTTGTATATCTTAGCAATTTGTGAATGAATGGAAACATATCTGAGAAGCACACTTTTGTTAATTATTTTTTGCACTGCAAGTTACTTTTTCTAACTCTTTAAGGTTGGAGGTTGAGGAGATTATTGTTGTCTCATTGCCTCAAGTTCATCAGTCCTAAATGTTTGAAAATTGGTTTTCAAGAGAACTAGGCCCTGAGGCTTCACTAACTCTAATATGTTAATTTTGGGAACTCTTCTTTTTTTTTTTTTTGTGGGAACTCTTAACCCAAAAAGAAATACAATTGCCTTGTACAGTAAGTGGAAAACCAGTCCTCTGTTTCAAATAACAGAAAGTATCTAGCTTATTCCTGGTTGTAGGGAATAGGGGATTGTTCTTTCCTGTATGCTGTGTATTAGTATTGTGTATTATTGATATCACAAACCTGTATTAGCAGTCTACTTCTTGTGACAGGCTGTACAGATCAGCAAGTTTGACTATCGACTTGCAAATAAGCTGGATACAGATTTGCAAAAGCTTAGATGCAGAGTCAATTATCATGCCCTGAAGTTTGCGGACCCTATACTCAAAATGGGTGAGAAATTGGTCCAGCGAATGAGAATGAGTAGCAAGCATTATATTGCCCTTCACCTAAGGTTAGTCATAAGATCTGACTTGATTTTATGATTTCTTTTTCTTATTTTATTTCTCTGTCTTTTCCTTTTGTCTTCAATTTCCTTACGACTGCTGCTGGTTATGTCCTTCAAGTGAAGAACCAAATGTAATGTCCTGGATATTTTTCTTGGTGTGTTTATTTCATGTTTCCCTTCAGTAAGCTGAAGAGTTTGTCTACTAGCAATCACTGTTCACGGATGCTTATATTCTGAAATGAAATGTTATGTTTCATTTGTAACGTATGATGATTTTGTAGGACTTTGATCCTTGAATAAATTGTATATGAGATGACTGGTTCAGAATTCATGATAATCTGCTTGATGTATTCTGTTTTTTAGATGACATGTTCACTTTGGATGGGGAGTTATGCTTTGCTGCAGTTTTGGGAATTCTTGAGAAGAATAAGTTTGCTTATAGTGTATTGTTTACAGGTTTGAACCTGATATGCTTGCATTCTCTGGATGCTATTATGGTGGAGGGGATAAGGAGAGGACAGAACTGGGAAAGATAAGACGGAGGTGGAAAACTTTACATGTGAGATCCCGAAAGTTTCAGATTTTGGTCATTTCCTAATGTATCATCATGACAATACTGTTTGCTCCACTTATGCCTTTTTGCTGTAGTTATATCTCTTCTGTTCAGATTTTCAATTTTGTAAAATACAAAGTAAAAGATCTATGGAAGAAGAGAAGTAGTGTGACACTGGATAATCTGGGAAATAAACTGGATTTCTGTCATCCTTGTGAGACCAGGTCTCCCTCGAAGCAGTATTAGGAGAAAGATGTGTGTGTGTGTGTGAGAGAGAGAGAGAGAGAATTGTTTTTATGAGATATTTTTAGGTTAATGGAGGCAATTTCCCTGTCTTCCACACCATATGATAGAATTGTCCAAGGACTGAAGTGTGTGTAAACTCTTTCTTTATACATGTGCAGAATAGCAACCCGGAAAAGGCAAGGAGGCAAGGAAGATGCCCTCTTACTCCTGAAGAAGTTGGCTTGATGCTAAGAGCACTTGGATATGGAGAAGACGTTCATATTTACGTAGCATCTGGTGAAGTGTATGGAGGTGAAGAGACATTGGCACCATTAAAGGCCCTCTTTCCGAACTTTTACTCAAAGGACACTATTGCCAGCAAGGAAGAGTTAGAACCATTTTCTACATATTCTTCTAGAATGGCTGCTCTTGACTTCATAGTTTGTGATGAAAGTGATGTATTTGTTACTAATAACAACGGAAACATGGCAAAAATTTTAGCAGGACGAAGGTATGCTGCTTTCCTTTCCGGCCTTTCAATTGTTCTGCAAATTTTATTTAGATTCTGTTCTAATATATCTTTTCTTTTGATGTAGGAGATATTTTGGTCATAAACCTACCATTCGCCCAAATGCTAAGAAACTAAATCGTGTGTTCTTAAATAGAAATAACATGACAACAGAGGAATTTTCTTCCAGAGTTCATACGTTTCAAAGAGGATTCATGGGGGATCCCAAGGAGGTGAGGCCAGGGAGGGGTGAATTTCACGAAAATCCATCAACATGCATTTGTGAGGATGCTGAGGCTGAAAAGAAAATGGATTGGGATCATCGAAAAAATGGTAAAGACAATGTAGCTAAGAAGAAAGACGGTGATGATAGGAAGAAAGATATTGAGGCAGTTGTTCATGATGAAAATGTAGACTATGAGCCAGAAATGGCTGATCCTGAGGATGAAGAAGAAGATGAGGATAACCCTCCGGGCGAAGTTTCACTTGGTAACTCCAAAACTGAAGTTTTGTCCAATGGAACAAGTACCGATTATGACTCTTCCATGCCTGAGGATACTGAGTTGGACGAGTTGCTTTCAGATTGAGAAAGGATCAAAGATTTACCTTTCGAGAGGTTTTGCCTGTATATAAACCAGCCTTCCTTAAAAGAGTTCTTCGGGCATTAACCTATTTTCAACGTGTTCACTTGTGAATCCCCGTGGCTGAAGCCTTGACCACAAAGTAACGCGGATCCACTTCTCCTTGAGATATTCAGTTAAGAGTTATCGGGGAAAGAGCTTGAAATTATAGTATCTTCGAGGCCTATGATCCACAATGCTTGAACTCGTGATGTGTAGCCGCTAAGATGGAGCTCCCCGGAGAGGGAAATTTTTTACTGGTATAGTGTTCAAACATTGTTGTATACATAGACGAGAATGTTAATTGCTAATTGACTTGCTAACTTTGCTGGGTAAACATTTGTTTGAGAGTTTAAATATAATCTGCTTTAGTTGTTCTTTGAATGGTTGTGTATTTGTATTTTTTGAAGATATTTAGGTTTGACGATGACATGAGTTGAGCTCGGAGGAGTGATGATTTATGTTAGCGGATTTCAACTTGTTGGGTATTGAGGCATAGTTATCGACTTATCGGGGTCGTGGATACATAAGTTTATATCAAGTTGTATTTAGTCTAGTTAAATATCAAGTAGAAAAGGTTTAACCATCAAGACATAGTAAAAGGTTATATTTGATACTTACATCAAACCAATAAATATAAGATATTACTCTTATTTTCTATAGACATATTTATCATTTAATCGTAATCAAATATTCTTATTCTTATTTTAATTGTTAAAATTACATTATTTAGTCCAAAATGAATAAAACGTGTGAGTTTTCTACCTAATGTACTCGTAGGGATAGGCGGAGCTAGGGAATTGGAAGGGGTTCATCCGGACCCTTTGTAGAAAATTTAAAATATATATCGAATTTCTTTAACTTCTTTCTATATTTACTTATTATTATTATTTTAAATCTTTTTTTTCTTTGATTTCGATTATTACTTGTATGCTTTGTACTTCTATCATTGTATTATCTCATTGTTATTATTGCACTCCTATTTATATCCTATTTTTCAAGCGGTTTAGCATGCTTAATTCAAGTTAAAATATATCAAAAATAGTTTTTCTATTGATATAAAGTAAAAATAAATTATTTATATCCATTTTTTCGAACCCTACTTATGAAATTGTACCGTATTTTATTATTATATTTTAAATCTTTTTAATAGAAAATTTTGATTCCGTCCCCGCTATATGTGGGGTAAGCCTATGGTTGGTTGTGAGTAAGTTTAGTATAGGCCAATTGTTAGATTTGTCCAACCAAATGATTTTGTGCCACCTACTTATGTGGGGTTTGAAATTTTGTTCACCCCTTAACTCAGCCTATTATTTTGTAAACAAAGCCTTTTTTTTCCCCTCTCTTCTTGTTGAGCTTATCCAAATAGACATGACATAATACTATATTTTATCATCCACTTCTTGTACTTTTAAACAACATTTTTATTGTTTGTCTCTTTTCTTATGTTACAAATCATGTGGTCTTGCTTTCACCATGAAAAATGTGTCATGTTAACATGTAGCTTATGCCATATCACCACAACACTTTTGTTGATATGTCAGATGTGTGTATTCACCACTAATAAAGTAGCAAAAAGGTAGCTTGGATCAGTATCGGAGTCAGAAATTTCATAAAGAGTGTTAAAAATAGCAGTTTATGATATTAAGGGTGTTTAAAATATTTTATTTAATCATTTCGTATATAACTTTTACTTATATATATGATATTTTTTCTGTTGAAGGGTGTCCAACTGGACATTTTTTACCAACATGTGGCTATACCATTGTTTGGTTGCTGATTGGAGATATGTAGTTATTAATAAGTAGCAATCGATAATACGTATATACAATTCTTTTATAACTAGCAACCAAACGATCTCTAGGTATGATCAATGGCAGAGCTAGCTTGAAAGGAAGATCGGTCTTTAGATGAGAGGTACATAGACGATTGTTATTCAGTTCATCTGATATATGAAAAATTGAACATTGTTAGGGTCGCTATATATACAAACGACGACGAATACACCTTCTCTCCAAACTTTCTCTTTCATTATTTCTTTCACGACGAGAGAACTGCGGTTCGTATCATGATTCAAACAAAAAAACACTACTATGACATATAAATTGAGATTAATAAGATTTTGCCATTTGGTAATATTTTATCCAAAATGGACTATGCTGAGTCAACATAAATGACTACGTGGCAAATCTTGTGTGGCGAAATGATTTACAAATTCACAAAGCCAATTGAACCACTCTTATAAATTCCATAAATTAAAAATATTCCATTTTACATAAAATTTTACAAATCATATAAATTTATTTTTATTTTTTTATTTTTTTTGCTGATTTTTTGAGTCCTCAGTTTAGTGTAATTCTTCTTCGATTTTCCACTTCCCATTTTCGATTAAACTTCAAACTCTTCAATTCCCATTAAAACTCAAATTTTCAGTGGCATTTTTAGTAAATAACTACAATGGCGGCGGCGGCGGCGGCGACCACGGCGGCGGCGGGTTCTAATGGTTTAACGGGTCCATTAGGAGGTAAGCTCAAAAGGGTCGATGTAGGAATTGGATTTGTGGAGTTACAGAGGAAGAGAAGAAGGGTTTTTGGTGTTAAGTGTTGTTGTTCAGATTCTGTGGTACCAATTAGAGGGATTAATGGATGTGTTGAGAAATGCGATAACTGGAGATTTGAGAGTAAGAAAAGTAGTCATTGTTATCGGGTTAAAGTGCAGGCTTCTTCTTCTTCTACTATGCCGTTTGCATCTCCAAAGTGAGTTTTTTCCTCTTTTTTTTTGCTTTTGATTTTAGTATTTTTATGATTAGGGTAGCTTTTAATAGTTATTATCTCAGAAACTCACTTGTTGACTGACCAACTGAGAAATCGATTTAATTTATGTTTATGACAATCCATATTGAAGGAGGTAGCTTTACCTTGTATATAAATCTAGGTATTAGAGAAACTTTGTTGTAGGAAACGAATACACGACAACGAGCAACAAAGGAATTACTCCATCTGGTTTAATTTGTTTGTATGGTTTTGACTTGGTACGGAGTTTAGGAAAATTAAAGAAGATTTTTGAATTGAACTAAGGATTGTATCAAAATGCATTTTTTCTTTAACGGACGTAAAAGGGAAGTAAGACAAACAAATTAAAATGGAGGGAGAACTACCTAAGGTGCGACTAGCCTTGGCATAAAATCTGTCGGCTGATACGAGCTTTAGATGCATACAAAATCTCATTGTCGTCTGAAGTTGAAGAAGGGTGTTATTTATTTAAATACAAGAAGAGAAAGTAAGTTGAGAAAGGTGTTATCTTTTGTTAAAGATCTTTCTTTTCTTTCCAAATGCACCACACTGTAGCTTTACAAGCATTGATTGAATAATTTAGCATTTGATTCGTGTTCTCTTAGCTTCTAGTTGTCTTTGACTGTCTTATGCGTGAATATTTTCAGAACTTATGTAGTATGTCATTCCTTGAATTCTCCATTTTGCGATGGACAAAAGACGATTCATGTCCTCTGCTAAAGCTCCTTGTAATATGTTTTGTTAAAACCTCAATAGCAGGTGATTTGGGGGGTTTCAATTTATTTTATAACTTTGCCATGTCTTCAACCCCATTGTGAACATCCTAATTGAGTCACTGTGAACGATACATCTGTTATCAAAATTGACATTGATAATCTGTGAAATTTTCGCACGATTCATCTTTTGTACACTATATTCATCTTACCGGTGCACTTTCCTATATGTGATCACCAAATAAACAAAAAGTAGAAGTATCCTAACACTTCACACTTCTTTTGGATTGTGAAACAAAATAAAACGCTTGTTTATTGTCTATAAAGGAATATATTTGTGTTGCTTAGTATCACTATTAGGTTTGAACTATTGAAATGGTTGCACTTAGCAACGTCTGAGAATGGTAAAGCTCCATAACCTGTCTTGAAGGCCAATCACCAACCTATTCATTGTATGCTTGGTAGCCTTGATATGAAATCTTAAAAGAGTCGTTGAGTATCTGGGATACTAGAAGATGTTCACCTCAATTTTTCCCTTTCCCTCCTTTGCTATGATTGATTGGAAAGGAATGTTTGTTTGTTTGTTTGCTTGTAATAGTTTTTTATTTTGTAGATCCCGATTTGCTTCAAAGCAAGAACAGTTCTTCCCACGCTGCACTCCGAGAAACTCAGGCCCTCAATCTCATGACTCTCCACCAAAACGAGGTACTATAATGGTCCAGCCTCCTTGCCTACCAGAAAACTTTTCGTTCGCTCTAGATTTAGTCAATTTTCTCTAATATTTTAAGGGCCTTAGTGGTACTTGATGATAAATTTTCTGCTTTCTTTTTAGACACTGGTATTGCTAACGAGAAAGAGTGGGGCATCGACATGCTAAACGAGAATGTCAATGAATCTGGGACTAACGAAGATGGTAGTACTTGGTATCGAAAGAGTGGAGAAAACATTGGTGAAAATGGATACCGATGCCGATGGACCAAAATGGGTGGGAAGAGCCACGATGGTGCCTCAGAATGGAAAGAAATGGTACACATGTTATTAAGGTTGTATTGCTATGGATGTCAAAAGATTGTATTTAAGAAACATAGTCAAGCAGCATGCTATGTTTAGAACACACATGCATATTATTGAGCTTCCTCTCAAGCTGAAGTTTGCGCTGGTTCACTTTTTAAGGAACTAACATGTAGTTGGAAAAAAGTTAGTGGTTTGCATCTAGGATTATCTGTTGTGGACTTTCCAGTTAGTCGTAGTTACAAGTTTGTAAGTCTGATCGATCAATCTTTTGCTTATAAATTCTGTGCATACTATATAAGCCTGAGTTATTAAATATGCAACTAGATAAGCATACACTGGGAGGTTCTGGATCGTTGCTGATCTCAATATTAATTTGTTGGCATTTCTTTATAACCTTATCAAGTATCATCCCAGGTGGATGCATTTAATTGGATTTCTTGATCTCCTTGACAGTGGTGGGAAAAAAGTGACTGGACCGGTTACAAAGAATTAGGTAATACTAATTTTTGTCTTGCATTTATATGTTGTAACCATATTACTCATTGATCTGAGTATTGCTTTTAGTCAAGCAATGTCACTTGTACTTCTGGGATTCATAATTTATTCACGTTTTTGTTTGTTTTATGATTGTAGGCGTAGAAAAATCCGGGAGAAATGCTGAAGGAGATTCATGGTTGGAAACATGGCAGGAAGTTCTTCATCAAGACGAGTGGAGGTTGTATATCCAACTTTTTTCTGATATTATATGCTGCTGAATCAATGCTTTGACAAAACCATACACATATATAACACTGCATTTTCTTACTTCAGCAATTTAGCTAGGATAGAGAGGAGTGCGCAAAAACAAGCAAAATCGGGTACAGAGAATGCTGGGTGGTATGAGAATTGGTAAGACTTGTGAAATGGAAGATTCATAATCATGTTGTCATGAACAATGAAATAAACTGCAAATATGGTGTTAAATCGCATTATTTTGATGCAGGTCAGAAAAGTATGATGCAAAGGGTTGGACAGAGAAAGGAGCCCACAAGTACGGTCGACTGAATGAACAGTCGTGGTGGGAAAAATGGGGAGAGGAATATGATGGAAGAGGATCTGTCCTTAAATGGTATGTTGTTTTTTCCGTCATCCAAAATAAAAAGGTACCTTATTTAACTTGTTTTCTTGAAGACGAAAAGGAGTTGCTTCAAGTTGTCAGATACGCTGGACTTGTTGGAAATTTTTAATAAGGAAGTTGGAATATTAAACGTTACTGATTTTCAACAAAAACCTTTACTTCATAAAAAGAAATATCTGAATGAGAAAGCTAAGATATATGCCTTCACTAATAGTATAATTGAGGTCGATAATTTGCTTTATAAGATAATAGAGTGGTTAACTGCTTATGTATGACCTATTTGTGGTTAACAAAATGATTCACCTCCGCATTTTGTTGCTTATAGAATCATATACTCTCTTTCTCAGGACTGATAAGTGGGCAGAAAGTGAATTGGGAACAAAATGGGGAGATAAATGGGAGGAGAAATTTGTTGCTGGCATTGGTTCACGGCAAGGGGAGACTTGGCATGCATCACTCAGCAGCGAAAGTAGGTCCTATCTTGTTTTTTCCATTGTTGTCAACAGTTGCATAGTACATTTTATGCATACTAACCTTTTATGAAATGTTTCACACATTTTAATTCCTACAATAAATGAACGGAATCCATCAAACATATATCACTTGCTATATTCGTAAGATCTGAATTTATAATTTTAGAAGTAATACATTCAAGTTTAGGGACAAGTTAACTGTTCTTTTCTTGAACATTGATGTGATATTTATCCCGATTTTTTTCGTTGTAATAATCCAGGATGGTCAAGGACATGGGGAGAGGAGCACTTTGGAAATGGGTAATTTTATGACTATACATTCAATGTTTCATCGTGTTCTATGATATCTTGCAAGTTGCATATTGATTTCCTAGATACGTTTTCCTCTCTGAAACCCAAGTGATAATATAAAAGAGACTCAAGGTATGCCCCTTTGTTCCTCAATCAGCAAGGTACACAAATATGGCAAGAGCACAACTGGTGAAAGCTGGGACATGGTTGTGGATGAAAAAACGTATTACGAGTAAGTGAATGTCATCTATGTTTGCATGTTTTCATTGGTATACATCGAAGTAAAACGTCTTACTTATGATTGAAGGGCTGAGCCTCACTACGGATGGGCAGATGTCGTAGGTGATTCAAGTCAATTATTCTCTATACAACCTCGAGAACAACCTCCTGGTGTGTATCCAAACATTGATTTTGGGTCATCTGTGCCTCCAGACGATGAGTCCCCTCCAACTAGATGATTTCTTCTCACCAATACTGGAGAGAGATAGTCGTGACGTATGTGCAATTTGGCATGAACACCATCGTAAGTCTCCTCCAACATCTTCACAGTGACAACGCGTCATCTCATTCATCGAGATTGATTCTCAAGATAGCTACTTACATTTTTTTTTTCGAAATTTAGTTGTAACCTTTTGCTAGTTGCTACTGTTAGTTTATTTCATTCTTTCAGCATTGTGGTATTTGCATTTGTTTTGTATGTTTGACATGTTCTAGAGGTCCTTTTGGATCTCTCAAGTCAAAATTTTGACATTTTTTCGTTCAACGCTCTCACTGGCTTTACCATTCTCAAAGAATCTTGCGTTCGATTTCAATAATTCAATTTTGAATAGTAAAACCTATTATTCTTTATATTTCTTTGTATAATGAATTAATCACTTACTATTAGAATTTTACATTTAAGATTGCCTTTCTTATAATATCCTTTCCTTAAATAAAATATACCTATCTTAAATTCATTCATAAACACATTATTTGATGCTTTCTTCCTCTTACACTTGTTTATTTAGCTTTAAATATTTAATCACCAACTACTTCAAACTTATAAGGTTGATCAAACTAACTACAGAATTTCGAAAGAAAAAAGTGGATCTAAGATATAACCTAAATTTAACCTAACTAACTTTTAGATTCTTATCATTGAAATCGTTTTAACTTTTAAAAGTATAAGGTTCTACTATTGATACACTTCGGGACATCTATTTTTAAGTATTTTTTTAAAGAATATATAACACTAATATATACTATTCAAAAAGAAAAACTTAGGTTTACGTAAACTCAGTGACTCCATTTAGATACACCCCTGATCAAATAACTCTTTTAAGTGTAAAAAAATAAATGTGAATTGAAATATACGAAGAACTAACAATGCAACAAATATATTATAGTTTTTCTTTGAGTAGATAGTATATTATTATTATTCCTTTTAATCTTCAATAGACAATTAAAAGTTCTCAATCAAATATATTTTTTAACATACAAATATATATATGTTTGACTACAAAAAAATAAAAATAAAATAACTTGCTCATTATGTTCACTATTTATGAAGTAATTGATTTACTTTACACAATAAGCTTTAACAAATTTATTTTCATATAATATGTACTTATGTCATTATAAAATACAAAAATAACAAAATTTAATGATAAATGTTTATGCATTTATGCATTCTTTTTCAACAAACTAGTCTAATCACTTTAATAAGTAATAAATATTTCTCATTAAGATAAACTCATCATTAAATTTAATTATCCAAAAACAACTTACAAAAAGAAAAAAAATAAGACCATTAATTCTAAGGGAAATTCTATTAACTAACATTTTGACTATTTTGACAAAAATCCAAAGAAATAAGACTTTATTCACAATTTGTTATCTATAGATTTATTATCTTTTCATACCATTATTTCCTATAAAGAGACTTCTTATGTTTTAAACTAAACCACACTACCATTTTCATTAGATCTTTTCACTTCATTTTTTTCGATATGTTTAACAGTGATAACAACCGCGGTATCACCAGAAAACGAAAGAGAACTGATCAAACTCCGATTCAGTTCTTTGTTCGTTCTTTATCAAAAACAGAAACAACCTTAGTTCTCCGAGGTTATTCTAATGACACCGTTGAAGTAACTAAAAGTAAAATTCGAATGCTCACTGGTATCCCTAAAGATAACCAACGACTAATCTACAACGGAAGACAACTCTCTTGTGAAAGAGAGACGTTGTCATTTTACAACGTTGAGAACGATACAACTATTCATTTGGTTGGTAAAATGCGAAGAAGCACATATACATGGAAAATCACGAATGAGATGATTTCAAGAATCGCCACGATTATGGGAAGTGATCATGTCTGCAGTGATTCGGATTTGAAGGATATGGAGATGTTAGTGAGACAGTTTAGTGAGAAAGGAGGATGTAACGATATAGATTTATTCATTTCCTCATCTGCTCCTGCAGACTTGGTGAAAATGTACGTGTCTCCGGATAATGCTAAGAGACACGTTGCTGATGAATCCGTTCGTGGATTCATCAACTCATTGATGAGTAGTGATTTGCAAGTGAGGAGGTATAATGAGTGTGTGCGAATAATATTAGCGTTCTGTAAGGAATTGAGAAGCGAAGTTGGGCTTGAGGATCTCTTGTACAGCTTCTGTCGGAGTAGTACAAGGGAAATAGTAGCGGGCGTTGGGATTGGAAGGTGCAAGGAGAATATTGCTGATGAAGTGTTAGTACTGAAGGATGTTTTCATGTTTGTTCGCGAGGTTGTAGTAGCTGATTTATCGCGTGAACTAGAATTGAGTATGATACCAATTCAGTTTGTGGGGATATCACTGATGAGCATAGTGCGCGATTTTTTAGACTATATGCGCTTGGTGAGGGCATTGATGCAACAGCCTTTCGACTGTCAAAGCGATGAGGCAGTGTATGAGACAGAGTATATACAGAGCTTGCATCATATTTTATCTGAGTTACATATCGTTTTATATGATTTGCTAGATAAAATAGAGCGGTGCTTAAGGACATTGGAAGATCAGAGGCTTAACGTACCGTGGCTGTCTCAGTATCTTGTTATACTGAAAGAGTTAAACAACATTTCTAAGTTTTTTAACAGCTCGGAGGTCTTTTGGCAGAAGTTGAGTAAACGAAAAGTTTCATTGTGCTATCTAATCGAGATGTTTGCAAAGAGCTCTGAAGATTATCGGTGGATCATTGAGCACAAGGAGGTAACAAATTTCAAAGTACGGAGACATTTCTCAATGATGATGCTCGAAGAAGCTAGAGATGGATACAAGGAGGAGACGTATGGGATGATTATCGATAGGTCCATGTTGTTGGATGAATCTTTCGAGTATATTGTAGATGAGGATCCTGCATTGCTGCGAGGCGATCTGTTGTTGCAATTCAAACAGGAAGAAGCTGTTGGGCCCGGAGTGTTGAGAGAGTGGTTCTTCTTGGTATGTCGAGAGATGTTCAATCCTCACAGAGCGCTCTTCGTTGCTTGTCCCAATGATCGGAGAAGGTTTTTCCCAAATTCAGGTAAAAATTTATCGCCTTTATGCACAAATTTTTGTTTAAAAGCTTTAGTCATAAATATATATTTGTGTTGCAGCATCTAAGGTAGACCCTGTGCACCTCGAGTATTTCACCTTCTGCGGTAGAATGATTGCATTGGCGTTAATGCATAAAATACAAATTGGAGTTGTATTTGACCGCGTATTCTTCTTGCAATTGGCTGGAGAGGATATTTCACTGGAGGATATTCGGGATGCAGATCCCTCCTTGTACAGTAGCTTGAAGATGATACTCGAGATGGATCCTGAGACGGTGGATCAAGATATACTAAGCTTGACCTTCGCTTATGACGTTGAAGAAATGGGGTCCAGAACAACCATCGAGCTTCGGCCCAATGGGAAAGATGTTGCTGTGAACAGTAAGAACAGAAAGGAGTATGTTAATCTTCTCCTTCAACATCGTTTTATCACCTCAATTGCTTCACAAATATCTCACTTTTCTCGAGGCTTTTCCGATGTTACTACCTCAAGCATGGGAACTTCCTTTTTTCGGAGTTTATATCTTGAAGATCTCGACAAAATGCTTGATGGGAGTGGAACTACTATTTCTGTCGAAGATTGGAAAGCACATACAGATTACAATGGATACGAAGAAAATGATCTTCAAATATCCTGGTTTTGGAAGGTAATCGTCACAGTTTTTACAACTTCACACTTTAACCCGCTCTTTAATTCTAACACATATTTATTTTCTTTTTTTCTTTTGCGTGCAGATAGTTGAGGGTATGTCTGCTGAGAAGAAAAACGCGCTTCTTTTCTTCTGGACTTCAATAAGGTATCTACCTCTAGAGGGTTTTCGCGGTTTAGATACCAGACTTTGCATCTCTAGAAGCTCGGAGTCTTGTGAACACTTGCCTTATGCACAAACATGCGTGTACCTGTTGTGCTTTCCTCCTTATATCAACAGGGTTATGATGCAAAATCGACTCGACATTATCACCCAAGAACATATTGGTTGCAGCTTTGGTAGCCTGTGACTTGAACTTGCCGCACATAGTTAGTTTATACTGTTGTACTCAAGTGTAGAATATGCTTACCTGTATGAAGCTTTGACTTTTTATATAAGAGCTATGAACGTCGTTCAAATTTAATTTCTCCAAGCTCCGTTTCATTTAGTTTTTTTTTTCGTGGCACAACTTCCTATGTAATAAAAAGATTTTTAGCAGCGATATTTATAGGAATTAGAGGCGGTTTTTGTTGCCGCTAGTACTTTCTTTTAGCGGCGATACTTATATTCAATAGTTTAATGATTTAGTTGGTGTTTTAGTTTCCACTAATATATATATATATATATATATATATAAGAGGAGGGTTTGGTCTTACCTCAAAAATACTTTGATCCTTCACAAAATTAGGGTTAGGAGATTACTCATCATACATATCTTTGTCATATTTATAAGTATCCAATTAAATCTTTTTGCGATATCTTAGCTAAATTTGATTTGAAATATAGAAATAAATACATTTCTTTTAAATCAAATTTTACGCTTACGACAATCTTTTTGGTAATATCCTTTCCTCCACATAATAAAAATATATATACCTTAAATTCAGTCATAACATCTTGTAAAACATATCTTTAATTTATTCTTTGTACTTTCTGATTAAGCTTTAGATTATTTACCAACTACTTTACTTAGTAAGGTTGATTGGTTAACTCTTATATAATTCATTAATCTTATTTCCTTTCAAGTAAACAAAAGCTTCCAAATACCATCAATCTCTACTGGAGGAGCAGCAATTAAGGAAATATATATTAAAACACACGAGTTTTTTATAAATAAAAAATAAATAAATAAAATGTTTGTTATTCAACCGTGTAACACAACTTAGATATACTCGTGTCAACCAAGGTGAATGTGGATCTGTTCCAATTTTGAAAAATTGATTGGAATTACACGGACTTTTCTACAGAGTGTTTGATATCTCCAACTCGAATCAAATAAGTCATACGATTTACACAAAAAATTAATGAATTATAGAAGAGTAATTCGATCAACCTCATAACTCAAGTAGTTGATAAATGATCTAAAGATAATTAAATCAGAAAGTATAAGTGGAAAAAAGCATCTTAGTAATGTTTTTTGTGAATATTGTGAACAAATTTAAGGTAGATACTTTTTATAACATGACAAATCATGGGGAAAAAAATTAAATTTCTAGAGTTTCACTTTTAATGATAGAAAATTTAATATCATAAGAGTTGAATATAACCTCAATTAGAATATGGTCAAAGTTTTCATAAACTTACATAATTGAATAGTAAAAAAAAGTCTAAAATCACATTTGTTAGCAATCTGCAACATTAACGTTACGTTGTTTGATTTAAATAGATCTTATTAATTTCCTCTCAAGCAAACAAAAGGTTCTGAATACCATCAATGTCTACTGGAGGAGCATCAATGAAGGCAATATATAATAAATACAAAAGTTATCGTCAATAAGATATGGATCATCAAAACACCAAACCATTCAATGTATTTTCAATCCTAGTTATCCAATTACAGAAGCGACCCATAGGCTATTGCTTTCACCTCTCTCTCTAAAATTGCTCTTGGTCTATTTAATCATTAGGACTCCCGAACACACGAGTTCTCAACAAATGGTATTCAACAACATAACATGACTTATATTACTCGTGTCAACCAAGGTGTATGTGGATATGTTCCAATTTTGAATGAAGTTAATTGGAAAAATACGGACTTTGTAAAAAATAAAGATGAATTTTGGAGGTACAAAAATAGCTTAGATACTTAGTAGAACTTTCTAGAATTATGTAGAGTAAATATCTTTGATATTTTTACTTAGGAAAAATCTAGAATATGTTCTAGAGAAGTAGGTATTTATTGTGAATTATATAAAAATCTAGATTTTCTTGTAGATCTATCTAGAATAGTTTCTAGAAGCATCTCTACTCTAGTATAAATAGGAGTTGTCATAGTCATTTGTAAACAACCCAAATCAACTAGTCTTCTTCTATAACAAAGTTTTTTTTTATCCAAAAATACTCTTTCTCCCTTCTAGCTTCCTCTTTTTTAGTTGAATCTTCCGATCTTAGGTTAGCAGAAGGATTCTCCAATTATATTTTTCTTCTGCTATTCTCTACAGACTTTTCTAGATAGAATTAGAATTTAGATAGGATAGTGGGCAGCCCGGGATTTTAACCTACTTCTCAAAGACATTGTTGACATAAGTACCTGCAACCTCCCGACCTTTTCATCTCCCAGTAGGGCAAGTGGGCGTTGCATCAAACTGTTCCAAATTCCAATAGGATTTAAAAATATTTCGATACTTTTATTTTAAATGCTATTGGAATTTGGAACAGTTTGATACAACACCCAGTTGCCCTTCCGGGAGATGAAAAGGTCGGGGTGTCAAGGTTGCAGGTTCTAATGTCAACTATGTCTTTGAGAAGCGGGTGTCAAAGTTAGTTATAATATACTAATTTGCTCGGGTGAGGGTGTTCGATACAGATGCGGATCTAGAGGTCAGATCCTTCATGATTTAATTTTTAAGATTCGGGGATATGAATCCATATATGTATATGGGTGTAGGAATTCGCCTACAAATAATTAAAGTATCTAAAAATAGAGTTGTAAAACCTATTATGAGATATTTTACAGAGAATTTGACGAGATCCGTGGAAAGAGATTAATATTTAAAGGTAAAGGATTAGCATAGAAATTACTGAGTTGCAACAGTCTATATATCATCAATCTAGGGTAGTAAAATTTGGTTCAAAAAATAAATCTAGACAAATATTGAAATTCTAATTAATTGTTGTGTTATGTTTTCTATTATTTATACATAGATTTTTTTTTATTTTGAAGGTTATATCAATTTTGTTATTTTTTTCTTTTGTTTTCTATGTTTTGCCATCTACATTCCCAAATGAATGTAATTTTAATCATTTCTGCTTAGTTGATATTTTTCATTTTCACTCCAGACTAGCTTATGAGCGGAGGATTATCCAAGTCCATATAAGGAGACTACCACTCCATTCTCCGTCAATGGTGATGACATGGGCATCCAAAATCGGTACTAAAACCATAAGAAGCAGAGTGTTTGATGTCTCCAACTCGAATATAACAATTTTTTTCGAAATTCAGTTGTAATCTTTTAGTTTATTTCATTCTTTCAGCATTGTGGTATTTGCATTTGTTTTGTATGTTTAACATGTTCTATAATGTCCTTTTGGATCTCCCAAGTAAAAAATTTGACACTTTTTCATTCAACGTCCTCACAGACTTTACCATTCTCAAAGAATCTTGCATTATCGATTTCAGTAATTCTCGAACTATGATTTACATAGTAAAACCTATAATCTATAGATTTCTTTGGATAATGAATTAATCATTTGCTATTCGAATTTTGCGTTTAAGATTGTCTTTCTTATAATATCCTTTCCTTTCTTAAAAAAATTATACCTTTCTTAAATTCATTCATAAACACATTATTTGTTGCTTTCTTCCTCTTATATTTGTTGATTTTTAGCTTTAAATATTTAATCACCAACTACTTCAACTCATAAGGTTGATCAAATTAACTATTCAGAATTCCGAAAAAAACGGTGGATCTAAGATATAAACTAAATTTAACCTAGCTGACTTTAGATTCTTATCATTGAAACCGTTTAACTTTTAGAACTATAGGTCCGACTATAGATACACTTCGAGACATCTATTTTTAAATATATATAACACTAATATATACTATTCAAGAAGAAAATACGTGAACTCAGTGACCCCATTTACATACACCCCTGATCAAATAACTCTTTTAAGTGTAGAAAAACAAGTATGAGATGAAATACATGAAGAACGAACAATGCAACAAATATATCGTATTTTTTCTCTGAGTAGATAGTATATATACTCGATTTTAATGGCGACTTTTATATGAATTACTGGCGACTTTATTTGCCACTAATACTATCTTTTAGCGGCAATTGTTAGTTGATTTAGTGGCAGATTTAGTTGTCAGTAAAACAAATTTTTATTGTGCGACTGTTTTAGGAATTATTGGCGGTTTTTGTTGCCGGTAATACTTACTTTTAGCGGCGACTCTTTTATGAATTAGTGGTGGTTTATGTTGCCATTAATACTTACTTTTAGCGGCGTTTCTTATATGATTGCGGGGGTTTTGTTGCCACAAATACTTTCTTTTGGTGGTGACTATTATATTATTTAGTGGCGGTTTTAGTTGCCACTAATATATATTTAGCGGCAACTGTTATTTGTTTTATTGGTGGTTTATGTTGTACTTACTTTTAGTATGATTTTTGTTGCCAATATACTATATCTTTTAGCGGCAATTGTTATTTGATTTAGTGGCGGATTTTGTTTCCACTAATACTATCTTCTTATATGATTTTGTGGCTGTTTTAGTTGCCAAAAATATTTTCTTTTAGCGGCAACTGGTATTTTTATTGTGGCGGATTTAGTTGCTGCTAAAACAAACTTTTAGCGGCGACTTTTATATGAGTTAATGTCGGTTTTTATTGCCACTAATACTATCTTTTAGCGGCAGCTGTAATTTGATTTAGTGGTGGAGCGGATTTTGTTGCAAACTAATACTTTCTTATTGCCACTAATATTGTCTTTTAGCGGCAACTGTTATTTTATATTGGCAGATTTAGTTGCCACTAAAACAACTTTTAGCGGCAACTGTTAATATTATTAGTGGCAGATTTTGTTGCTACTAAAACAGGTATTTAGCGGCGACTCTAATAGGAATTTTTATGTTGCCGCAAATACTTTCCTTTGCGGCGACTTTATATGATTTAGTGGCGGATTTTTCTTGCCACTAATCAAAAAAATTGTGGCGACTTTATGTGCTCTAGTGGCGGTTTTTGTTGCCACTAAATTGCATCACTACATCTTATTCACGACTAGCCACGCGTTACAACCCAAAAATCCTACAGAGATGCTCTTGCTTATTCCCACGGGCAAGAAGCAATGAAAGAAGAGAAAGACGCTTCTTTTCTTCTGGACTTCAATAAGGTATCTACTTCTAGAGGGTTTTCGCGATTTAAATTCTAGACTTTGCATCTCTAGGAGCTCGGAGTCTTGTGAAAACTTGATTTTTGCAAAAACATGCTTGTACGTGTTGCACTTTAACTCTTTCAGTATTACAAGATCGATGTCAGTTTATGCTGTTTTACTCAGGTGTAGAATATGCTTTCCTCAGGGAAATTTGTAAAAACATGGCACCTGGGTGTAACTCAACCCCAAAGGTTAGCTCTTGAAGAGAGGTTTGTGCAAGTCTATATAAGGATATCAAATTCTCATCCCTCAACCGATGTGGGTCTTCTTAACACTCCCCGCATGCCCAGACATCAACTAGAGCGTGAACACTTCTCTACACACCCAGACCTCAACTAGAGCGTGAATATTTCTAAATGCGGGCCCAACATCGATGAACAACAAATGAATGGGTCTACCTCTGATATACCATGTAAAGATATGACACCTGGCCTAACTCAACTCCAAGATCTAGCTCTTGAGGGAAAGTTTGTCCAAGTCTATATAAGGAGACCAAATTCTCGATCCCTTATCTGGACAAGCCACCTTTGGAAGTGTAAGGATATGACACCTGATCATAACTCAAACCCCAAAAACTAGCTCACGAGGGAGGATTCCCCAAGTCCATATAATGAAACTACCTGTCCATTTCCCAACTGAGCTAATGTTGATCACTCTTATAGCATTTAACCAAAAAAAATTAACGAATTATAAAAGAGTATTCCGATCAACCTTATATGTTTGAGTAGTTAGTAAATGATATAAGGCTAAATTAGAAAGTAAAAGAAGAAGAAAACATCAATTAATGTTTTACTAGATATTATGAATGAATTTAAGGTATATATGTTTTATTAAGTAAAATTTGATTTGAAAAGAAATGCATATTAACTACTTTTATATATTTCGAATCAAATTTATCTAAGATATCACAAAAGGATATAATCGGACACTTATGGATTTGATTAGGTGTATGACGAGTAATTTTTCACAAAATTATAAATACTTTAAAGGTATCAAAATTATGAAATAAAAGTATTTATGTTATTAAAGAGAGGATTTAGAAATGATAGGTGTCAATTAAAATGATCTCAGATTGTAGATCTATTAATGAAAGTTTAATTACAATCATAGACATTTAAAGAATATGTACATATAATGAGTCTTAATTATATTTATGACTGATTTATTTATGATGTTTTGACATTTTAAACTTAATTATAATTTATTAATATACATTAATAGTTTTCTACTTTTTATACATTATTATTTTGAGATATTATCGAATAAATCTTAATGAAATATTTTTGGACTATAATATTAAATGTATGAGCCTGGTTGATAGGTTGTTGATGTTGTAGTATATAGAAAATTATAAGCACAAAATTATGTATAATCGTCATAATTCACATTAATAAATTAAACTGTTATACTATGATATGTACGATGGACATAATAGAAGTGTTCAGAAAATGATGGATTTTTTATTAATTTATGTGTAGCATAATTAATTAATAAATGCATAATTATATTTAATGAAGAATAAATTTTATGTGTTAGATTGATTATTTGATGGTGTATGTAAATAATAAGTCTCAACTTTTATATATTGATCCTCCCTCTGCTCAGTAAGATTATTAAATATGTTTTATATGTTTTAAATCACATATTGTATGTTGTGATAAGTAAGACTAAGATAATAACGTAGAAATCAATTTTCATCACGCTTTCATTTTATGATAATGTATTTTGTTTCAGATAAACACTTCATAACATTTTTGTATAAAATTATCGTATTCAATTAAATCCTCCTGTGGATTAAATTTTAAGTCTACATATTCAAATCAAAAGAATACACGCTCATATATTAAAGAATCAATTTTAAATGGTTCTTCCTATAATTTTTAATTAAATTCATTTTTTCAAACATCCTAATTTGAAATCTAAATATTAATCTTCAAAAATTAAGAAACATTTTATATAAATACAACTTGTAGTATATAAATATCCTTTTGTTGGGAAAATGATGACTAATTAAGTATCCTCTTTTAAATAATAATGAGTTTGATGTATATTAATATCTTCATGTTGGAAAAAATGATGATTAATTTTTGGGAAAAGGGTCTGATATACCTCTCAACTTTGTCATTTGGAGCTGATATACCCCTCGTTATAAAAGTAGCTCAAATATGCCCTTACCGTTATACAAACGGCACACGTATACCCCTACCGTTACAAAATGGTTCATATATGCCCTTCATTTAACGGAAGTTAAAAAATTAGTTTTAAATTTATATTTATTACTTCTAATTTTTATTTTAAAAAAATTATTTAGGGATATATATGATTCTTCTATCAAAGTTCAAGATATATTTTAATTTTACATTTAAGATTGCATTTCTTATAATATCCTTTCCTTAAATAAAATATACCTATCTTAAATTCATTCATGAACACATTATTTGATGCTTTCTTCCTCTTATACTTGTTTATTTAGCTTAAAATATTTAATCACCAACTACTTCAACTTATAAGGTTGATCAAATTAACTTTCGAAAGGAAAAAGGTAGATCTAAGATATAACCTAAATTTAACCTAATTAACTTTTAGATTCTTATCATTGAAATCGTTTTAACTTTTAAAAGTATAAGGTTCTACTATTGATACACTTCGAGACATTTATTTTTAAGTATTTTTTTAAAAAAATCTGTAACACTAATATATACTATTCAAAAAGAAAAATTTAGATTTACGTAAACTCAGTGACTCCATTTAGATACACCCCTGATCATATAACTCTTTTAAGTGTAAAGAGACAAGTGTGATATGAAATATACGAAGAACTAACAATGCAACAAATATATCAAAGTTTTTCTTTGAGTAGATACTATATTATTATTATTCCTTTTAATCTTCAATAGACAATTAAAAGTTCTCAATCAAATATATTTTTTAACATACAAATATATATATGTTTGACTACAAAAAAATAAAAATAAAATAACTTGCTCATTATGTTCACTATTTATGAAGTAATTGATTCACTTTACACAATAAGCTTTAACAATTCTGACAGTAAATTATTCATTTATTTTCATGTAATATAATATGTACTTATCTCATTATAAAATAAAAAAATAACAAAATTTAATGATAAATGTTTATGCATTTGCATTCTTTTTCAACAAACTAGTTTAATCACTTTAATAAGTCATAAATATTTATCATTAAGATAAACTCATCATTAAATTTAATTACCCAAAAACAACTTACAAGAAGAAAAAAAATAAGACCATTAATTCTAAGGGAAATTCTATTAACTAACAATTTGACAATTTTGACAAAAATCCAAAGAAATAAGACTTTATTCACAATTTGTTATCTATAGATTTATTACCTTTTCATACCATTTTTTCCTATAAAGAGACTGCTTATGTTTTAAACTAAACCACACCACCATTTTCATTAGATCTTTTCACTTCATTCTTTTCGATATGTTTAACAGTGATAGCAACCGCGGTATCACCAGAAAACGAAAGAGAACTGATCAAACTCCGATTCAGTTCTTTGTTCGTTCTTTATCAAAAACAGAAACAACCTTAGTTCTCCGAGGTTATTCTAATGACACCGTTGAAGTAACTAAAAGTAAAATTCGAATGCTCACTGGTATCCCTAAAGATAACCAACGACTAATCTACAACGGAAGACAACTCTCTTGTGAAAGAGAGACGTTGTCATTTTACAACGTTGAGAACGATACAACTATTCATTTGGTTGGTAAAATGCGAAGAAGCACATATACATGGAAAATCACGAATGAGATGATTTCAAGAATCGCCACGATTATGGGAAGTGATCATGTCTGCAGTGATTCGGATTTGAAGGATATGGAGATGTTAGTGAGACAGTTTAGTGAGAAAGGAGGATGTAACGATATAGATTTATTCATTTCCTCATCTGCTCCTGCAGACTTGGTGAAAATGTACGTGTCTCCAGATAATGCTAAGAGACACGTTGCTGATGAATCCATTCGTGGATTCATCAACTCATTGATGAGTAGTGATTTGCAAGTGAGGAGGTATAATGAGTGTGCGCGAATAATATTAGCGTTCTGTAAGGAATTGAGAAGCGAAGTTGGGCTTGAGGATCTCTTGTACAGCTTCTGTCGGAGTAGTACAAGGGAAATAGTAGCGGGCGTTGAGATTGGAAGGTGCAAGGAGAATATTGCTGATGAATTGATAGCACTGACGGACGTTTTCATGTTTGTTCGCGAGGTTGTAGTAGCTGATTTATCGCGTGAGTTGGAATTGAGTATGATACCAATTCAGTTTGTGGGGATATCACTGATGAGCATAGTGCGCGATTTTTTAGACTACATGCGCTTGGTGAGGGCATTGATGCAACAGCCTTTCGACTGTCAAAGCAATGAGGCAGAGTATGACACAGAGTATATACAGAGCTTGCATCATACTTTATCCGAGTTACATATCGTTTTATATGATTTGCTAGATAAAATAGAGCGGTGCTTAAGGACATTGGAAGATCAGAGGCTTAACGTACCGTGGCTGTCTCAGTATCTTGTTATACTGAAAGAGTTAAACAACATTTCTAAGTTTTTTAACAGCTCGGAGGTCTTTTGGCAGAAGTTGAGTAAACGAAAAGTTTCATTGTGCTATCTAATCGAGATGTTTGCAAAGAGCTCTGAAGATTATCGGTGGATCATTGAGCACAAGGAGGTAACAAATTTCAAAGTACGGAGACATTTCACAATGATGATGCTTGAAGAAGCTAGAGATGGATACAAGGAGGAGACGTATGGGATGATTATCGATAGGTCCATGTTGTTGGATGAATCTTTCGAGTATATTGTAGATGAGGATCCTGCATTGCTGCGAGGCGATCTGTTATTGCAATTCAAACAGGAAGAAGCTGTTGGGCCCGGAGTGTTGAGAGAGTGGTTCTTCTTGGTATGTCGAGAGATGTTCAATCCTCACAGAGCGCTCTTCGTTGCTTGTCCCAATGATCGGAGAAGGTTTTTCCCAAATTCAGGTAAAAACTTATCGCCTTTACGCACAAATTTTTGTTTAAAAAAGTAGTAGCTTTAGTCATAAATATATATTTGTGTTGCAGCATCTAAGGTGGATCATATGCACCTCGAGTATTTCACCTTCTGCGGAAGAATGATTGCATTGGCGTTAATGCATAAAATACAAATTGGAGTTGTATTTGACCGCGTATTCTTCTTGCAATTGGCTGGAGAGGATATTTCACTGGAGGATATTCGGGATGCAGATCCCTCCTTGTACAGTAGCTGGAAGATGATACTCGAGATGGATCCTGAGACGGTGGATCAAGATATACTAAGCTTGACCTTCGCTTATGACGTTGAAGAAATGGGGTCCAGAACAACCATCGAGCTTCGGCCCAATGGGAAAGATGTTGCTGTGAACAGTAAGAACAGAAAGGAGTATGTTAATCTCGTTCTTCAACATTGTTTTGTCACCTCAATTGCTTCACAAATATCTCACTTTTCTCAAGGCTTTTCCGATGTTACTACCTCAAGCATCGGAACTTCCTTTTTTCGGAGTTTATATCTTGAAGATCTTGACAAAATGCTTGATGGGAGTGGAACTGCTATTTCTGTCGAAGATTGGAAAGCACATACAGATTACAATGGATACGAAGAAAATGATCTTCAAATATCCTGGTTTTGGAAGGTAATCGTCATAGTTTTTACAACTTCACACTTTAACCCGCTCTTTAATTCTAACACATATTTATTTTCTTTTTTTCTTTTGCGTGCAGATAGTTGAGGGTATGTCTGCTGAGAAGAAAAACGCGCTTCTTTTCTTCTGGACTTCAATAAGGTATCTACCTCTAGAGGGTTTTCGCGGTTTAGATACCAGACTTTGCATCTCTAGAAGCTCGGAGTCTTGTGAACACTTGCCTTATGCACAAACATGTGTGTACCTGTTGTGCTTTCCTCCTTATATCAACAGGGTTATGATGCAAAATCGACTCGACATTATCACCCAAGAACATATTGGTTGCAGCTTTGGTAGCCTGTGACTTGAACTTGCGCACATAGTTTATACTGTTGTACTCATGTGTAGAATATGCTTACCTGTATGAAGCTTTGACTTTTTATATAAAAGCTATGAACGTCGTTCAAATTTACTTTCTTCAAGCTCCGTTTCATTTAGTTTGTTTGTTTTTCGGGGCACAATTTCCTATGTAATAAAAAAAAATTAGCAGCGATATTTATAGAAATTAGAGGCGGTTTAAGCTTTAATTTCTTTAATTTCTACTAAAATATATCTTTAATTTCTTCTTTGTACTTTCTGATTAAGCTTTTTTAGATTATTTACCAACTACTTTACTTATAAGGTTGATCGGTTAACTCTTATATAATTCATTAATCTTATTTCCTTTCAAGTAAACAAAAGCTTCCAAATACCATCAATCTCTACTGGTGGAGCAGCAATTAAGGAAATATATAATAACACACGAGCTTTCTATAAATAAAAATAGAAAAGAAAAGGTTTGTTATTCAACCGTATAACATAACTTAGATATACTCGTGTCAACCAAGGTGAATGCAATATATAATAAATACAAAAGTTATCGTCAATAAGATATGGATCATCAAAACACCAAACCATCCAATGTATTTTCAATCCTAGTTATCCAGTTACAGAAGCGACCCATAGGCTATTGCTTTTGCCTCTCTCTCTCTAAAATTGCAGGTAAAATCTTGGTCAGTTTAATCATTATGACTCTCAAACACACGAGTTCTCAACAAATGGTATTCAACAACATAACATGACTTATATTACTCGTGTCAATCAAGGTGTATGTGGATATGTTCCCATTTTGAATGAAATTAATTGGAAAAATACGGACTTTGTAAAAAATAAAGATGAATATTGGAGGTACAAAAATAGCTTAGATACTTAGTAGAACTTTCTAGAATTATGTAGAGTAAATATCTTTGATATTTATACTTAGGAAAAATCTAGAATCTGTTCTAGAGAAATAGATATTTATTGTGAATTATAGAAAACTCTAGATTTTCTTGTAGATCTATCTAGAATAGTTTCTAGAAGCATCTCTACTCTAGTATAAATAGGAGTTGTCATAGTCATTTGTAAACAACCCAAATCAACTAGTCTTCTTCTATAACAAAGTTTTTTTTTATCCAAAATACTCTTTCTCCCTTCTAGCTTCCTCTTTTTTAGTTGAATCTTCCGATCTTGGGCTAGCAGAAGGGTTCTCCAATTATATTTTTCTTCTGCTATTCTCTATAGACTTTTCTAGATAGAATTAGAATTTAGATAGGATAGTGGGCAGCCCGGGATTTTAACCTACTTCTCAAAGACATTGTTGACATAAGTACCTGCAACCTCCCGACCTTTTCATCTCCCAGCAGGGCAAGTGGGCGTTGCATCAAACTGTTCCAAATTCAATAGGATTTTAAAATGAGTCGATACTTTTATTTTAAATCCTATTGGAATGAGGAACAGTTTGATACAACACCCAGTTGCCCTTTGGGGAGATGAAAAGGTCGGGGTGTCAAGATTGCAGGTCTAATGTCAACAATGTCTTTGAGAAGCGGGTGTCAAAGTTAGTTATAATATACTAATGTGCTCGGGTGAGGGTGTTCGATATAGATGCGGATCTAGAGGTTAGATCCTCCATGATTTAATTTTTAAGATTCGGGGATATGAATCCATATATGTATATGGGTGTAGGAATTGGTAATTGAGTTGCAACAGTATATATATATCAATCTAGGATAGTAAAATTTGGTTCAAAAAATAAATCTAGACAAATATTGAAATTCTAATTAATTGTTGTGTTATGTTTGCTATTATTTATACATAGATTTTTTGTATTTTGAAGGTTATATCAATTTTGTTATTTTTTTCTTTTGTTTTCTATGTTTTGCCATCTACATTCCCAAATGAATGCAATTTTTAATCATTTCTGCATAGTTGATATTTTTCATTTTCACTCCAGATTAGCTTATGAGCGAAGAATTACCAAGTCCATATAAGGAGAATACCACTCCATTCTCCGTCAATGGTGTTGACATGGGCATCCAAAATCGAAATTCAGTTGTAATCTTTTAGTTTATTTCATTCTTTCAGCATTGTGGTATTTGCATTTGTTTTGTATGTTTAATATGTTCTATAGGTCCTTTCGGATCTCCCAAGTAAAAAATTTGACACTTTTTCATTCAACGCCCTCACAGACTTTACCATTCTCAAAAAATGTTGCATTATCAATTTCAGTATTTCTCAAACTATGATTTACATAATAAAACCTATAATCTATAGATTTCTTTGGATAATGAATTAATCATTTTCTATTTGAATGTTGCGTTTAAGATTGTCTTTCTTATAATATCCTTTCCTTTATTAAATAAAATATACCTTTCTTAAATTTATTCATAAACACATTATTTGTTGCTTTCTTCCTCTTATACTTGTTGATTTTAGCTTTAAATATTTAACCACCAACTACTTCAAACTCATAAGATTGATCAAATTAACTATTCAGAATTTTGAAAAAAACAGTGAATCTAAAATATAAACTAAATTTAACTTAGCTGACTTTAAATTCTTATCATTGAAACCGTTTAACTTACTATTGATACATTTCGAGACATTTATTTTAAATATTTTTTTAAAGAATATATAACACTAATATATACTATTCAAGAAGAAAATATTATCGAATAAATCTTAATGAAATATTTTGTGGACTATAATATTAAATGTCTAATAGCTTATGAGCCTGGTTGATAGGTTGTTGATGTTGTAGTATATGGAAAATTATATAGCACAAATTATGTATAATCGTCATAATTCACATTAATAAATTAAACTATTATATTATGATATGTACGATGGACATAATAGAAGTGTTTATTGTACATCTAATGAATATGTCATTAAATATTGGTGTTATGTGGTCATTATGTCAAAGTCAGAAAATGTTGGATTTTTTAATTTATGTGTAGCATAATTAATTAATAAATGCATAATTATATTTAGTGAAGAATAAATTTTATGTGTTAGATTGATTATTTGATGGTGTACGTAAATAATAACTCTCAACCTTTATATATTGATTCTCCCTCTACTCAGTAAGATTACTAAATATGTTTTATATGTTTTAAATCACATATCGTAAGTTATGGTAAGTAAGACTAAGACAATGACATAGAAATCAATTTTCATCACGCTTTCATTTTTTGATAATGTATTTTGTTTCAGATAAACACTTCATAACATTTTTGTATAAAATTATCGTATTCAATTAAATCCTCCTGTGAATTAAGTTTTAAGTTTATATATTCAAATCAAAAGAAATACACGCTCAAACAATTTTAAATGGTTCTTCCTATAATTTTTAATTAAATTCATTTTTTCAAACATCCTAATTTGAAATCTAGATATTAATCTTCAAAGATTAAGAAGCATTTATATAAATACAATTTATAGTATATAAACATCCTTTTGTTGGGAAAATGATGACTAATTAAGTATCCTCTTTTAAATAATCATGAGTTTGATGTATATTAATATCTTCATGTTGGAAAAAATAATGATTAATTTTTTAATTTTTTTAATCTCAAGCATATATGTGATTTCAGCTATTTATTATTTTTGGTAATCATGTGATTTGAACTAACATTAAAGTAATTAGCATTTTTGTAAAGGTAATAGTGTAACATCAAATCATAACTTTTTTTTGGATACAATTTACAACTTTTGTTTTACACTTTCCTTTTTTTGGATATTTTATTCACGTTGATAATTCTATTTAAATACATATTTTATCAGAAAAATCGTAATATTGTTTTAGAGAGAGTTTTAATGTTTATTCACCGACAATATAATCAATATTTGTTTAATATACTCAATTTCTTAGTATATATTACAACCAAGATATCTTACTTTAATTTTTGTGGAAAAGAACCCCCTAAAGGGAAATCGAGTTCATCGTTAATGAGTTTCGAATTGAACTTTTAAATATAAAAAATAGTTAAATATTATGGTGGGAAACGCTCTCCTTTAATTGAGTTTTGTGCGATGCAAATTCAAATTAATTAAATCAGGAAAGATTGTATGAAAATCGTATCTATTAGAAATAGAGATTTTTTCTATTGTGATTAATGAAAGATTTATTTTATAAAATATGATTCTTTTCTCATCGACTTTTCATCAAATCATCTCACTAAAAAATGCTTAGTGTAAATAAAATACTGAATTTTTTTTGAATTTATCCGTGTGACAAAACTTTTTGCTGTTATTAGAAATTTTTTAAAATAAAAGAAAATTAATTTTTTTATAATGCGTAAATGGTTCCTTTTTTTAGAAAAACTCTATTTAATATCTAATATTCACGTGAAAGCTCGACTAATTCGATACATATGCGTAAATAATAATACACTAATACTTGATTTAATGCAAGCTCTTCAATAATTTAGTGTCCATAATTGAAACGTCGAACAATTGGCATCCCCATTAGGGAAATAGTGCGTAATTAATTAATTATAATTATAATAATAAGGTAGACGTGGCAATATCCTATACCATATTTATTATTTTATAATTTTTTGGTCAAATAATTAATTGTTGTAGTCCTACATTATATGATTAATTAAATTAGTGCATACTTAATTACCTTGGAAAATTAATTAATTAATTAATTATAAGTCGTAGGTGAGGACCACTGTCGTCGTCATATTTTTTTATAAAATTAGAAACTATATACTAATATTAGATTACTGTAAAATAATTAGTTGTTCACGTGGTTTCATGTTTTCAGACCTACATTCTCACCTATATTCACGTAAAAACTAATTGTAATTAGTGCAATTAAACATTCTTTAAGAAAATATTTATTTTATTCGTGAATTATTATATACTTAAGTAGAAGATTTTTGAAAAAACATTGTATCCTCATCAGACTCCACTTGGTAGAGTTTCATTGTATATATTGTTATTATTGTTGTCCAAGTGATCGAGCTTATTGAAGATAACTTCATATATGATAAAGATAAGATCTGTAAATATCAACATTTTTATATTCATTAATGAAATTATACTGATATGTTATTATTGTTATTGCCGTGATTATCTAGGAATATTTGCTAAATTGATTTTTTTTTTAATTCTATAGTTTATATTGAAGAAAAATTCAAAGTGAACAATAGACTATGATATCACTAGATTGAAATATTTCTAGTTTATTGTTCATTGATGAGACATTAATTGATTATTTGGTTGGTGAAATAATAACTACTAATTTCAAAAAAATATATAATTATTTTAATTTCGAGTTTTTGGTTATGTCTATTAGTTAATTTTAAAAAATTATATTTCATTTCGCTATTTATTATTTTATTTTTATTTATAAAAAATCAGATAATTAATCACAATCATAATGTTTATTTTGTTTATTTAATTCCACATACCAAACGAATAATTTTTTTTTATTGATTTGAATTAAAAATAATTATTTTTTGATATTAAAAGGTCTTTTGGTAGATGTTAAAAGTGTATACTCTTTTTTATACGATCATATTATATATCAAGATAACATGTGGAAAAAAATACTCTTGTAAAAAGTTATTTTGGATTATCTCCTTAAAATACTTCCCCAATTAATCCGATGTTGACAAAAAAAAAATCCGCAAGACAAAATTCAAAGATTTTTAATATTTGAATTTAGGTAACTTATCAATATTTTGAACTTCTATTACAATGGTTGTATTTTAAAATAAAAAGTCATTTTTTCATTCGTCCTTTGATACTTCGTATTAGAATTAATAAAGAGCTTTCGAGTTTCAACTTCTCCATATCTATTAATGTGAGATTTTCTAGCGTGAATTCAAACTTAGTCAGGCTTCATTGTGGACGTCTGATGGGAAACAAAAAAAATAGAGTTTTGATTGTTGTAATAGATATTCAAAGTCGAAGTAGAAATTCTAACTTGCTTAAGATTTGTTATTTGATATTTATTTAATTTATATCCGGAGTTAAGATTTGTTTGTTCTAATTTATATTATAATACATTTTCTAGTTCTAGCTATTTTCAATAGAGAAAAATAGGGAGAAAAAAAAATTTATAGTGAAATTCAAAGAGTTCCGCGCTCTTATCTAAACGATAAAAATTTCTTATTCATCCTACTACAACTCTTCCGATAAAAATGCCTTATCAACAAGTTATACAATATTTTCATTAACTAATTAAAAATACATAGATAGATATTTACTATATTTATATTTTCCTAATTGGTTTGTGGAATAGAATTTATATTTAAATTTAACTTCTCACAAAATATCCTACACAAAAAAAAATCCAATTTTTTTTTTATAAATATTAGTTTTATTTACCATAATTCATTATTATCATCATCATCTTTATCATATTCACATTTTTATTTAGAAGCATTCAACGTTTACTTCATGATTCAACAATATGGAAAAAGCAAAGGAAATTTCTCCTTTCAATGAATAGTTGTTGAAAAGTTCATTGTTAAATTCAATTTTCTGTGAAGAAATTTCTAGTTGAAGATGAATGAAACTCGAAATATGACGAATATTTTGAGAAATCCTTCAAAATTTCTTCATCGGTGTAGTAAATGGATTTCAGATCTAAATTTGAACAAGTTATTGTTGATATTACCATCAATTTTGTTTATTGTTTATGTGTTTTACTCTTCTGTTGTTGGTGGAGGAAGTACTGTTGTAGTGTTCAATCCTTTCTCAAATTCAAAATCAACTATCAGTTACGTTCCCGGAGATGGATATGATTTTCCGGCGAGATTTGCAGATGAATCGGAGAAGAAACGGAGGAAGGAGGAGCTGGATCGATCGAGAATAGCTGTGTGTTTAGTAGGTGGGGCCCGTAGGTTTGAACTTACTGGGCCTTCAATTATACAGAAAATTTTGAATGTTTATCCGAATTCTGATCTGTTTCTTCATAGTCCATTGGATTCTAAAGCTTATAAGCTTTCATTGTTGAAATCTGTTCGGAGAATCGCCGGCGTTAGGATTTTCCGGCCACAATATATACCGGAAACTGAGTCACAAGTTCGAGTTCTTACAGCTCAAAACTCACCTAATGGAATACAGGTATTTTTCTCCTTTCGATTTTTTTTAATTTTCTGAAAAATAATTAACAAAATTTTGAATTAGAAAAAGAGTATTTGTTTGTTAGGATGTAAACAAAGAGATAATGGTGGCTTTTTCGTTGCTTCTAACGCAATTCTAAAACAAAGCTTTTTAATGGAAGTTGAGTGGTGGTTTTAGCTGGCGGCTATCATATCATTAGTTGGTAGTAGACAAATTTTTTTAGGTAATTATGGTCTATCGAAGCGAAAACTGCTCTTTTAATTGATTTCACGTGAATTTGTAATCAACGTCATATATCATAGGTCATACTTTCGAAAGTCATTTCAGATAGATCATCAACTTAAGAGTATGATATTTTTGAATTTTTTTTTTTGTAATGGGATGATCGTTAGGTTGATGATTTTGGTGAATATTTTAGAGGTTGAGTACGAAAAAGCTAGGTGATTTTTATTTATTTATTTAAATTTTAATAGAGAAAATTATTTTATATTATGAAGGGGAAAGTTGAAAAGTGTTTATAAGTTTGAAACAAAGATGACTTTTCAAAGGGAGGTTTTTGGGGTTAGTTGAGAATCAATGTATCTAATGTTTAATTATGTGAAATTAAAACATTAATAATTATATTAAATTATTAAAGTAGCTTTTTGGATTGAAGTTTCTTTTTTCATACTAAAAGTTAGGTTGGAAATATTTTTGTATGATTTCACTATAAAGATGAGAAAAGATTCTAGAGTTAAGTTGAAGATAAATGCTTAAGTATAACTTGTAAAATAATATTAATGTTGCTACCCTTAGGGAGAAGCATGAAGTATTTGCTTGTAAAATTTGGTTTGGTGTAAATTTGGCAACCAATAGAAGTACAAAACCAAAGTCCAAATGGTCTTTGGCAAATTAAATATACAATAGGTGGTGGGTCTAGATTAGGTAAAAATAACACTTTCACCTAAAATATTTTGTTAGGATTAGGTGATATTGATGATGTCAAATGTCCTCATTCAAATGTTCGGTACTTGTATTAGAATTCTGATTAATTAGGATTCTTAACGCAGGTAGCCTATTAAGGCGAAAAGCGTTTTCTACTAAGATTTTTTCCGTACTTGTATTAGGATTCTGATTAATCAGAATTTGTAATGCGGGTCACCTATTAAGGCGGAAAGCGCTCCCTACTAAGATCTTTTGCATACTTGTATTAGGATTCTGATTAATCAGGATTTGTAATGTAGGTCGCCTACTAAGGCAGAAAGCGTTTCCTACTAAGATCTTTTGCGTACTTGTATTAGGTGTAATGCGGTAGCCTACTAAGGCGGAAAGCGCTCCCGACTAAGATCTTTTAGTGAGTCATATCTCTCATATTGTTGTCCGCACTAAGTAGTAACATGTATTAAGTTGGTTTGATGTAAACAACCAGTTATTTGAATCCAACATGTTGCCAATTTCAGGGGTTGCTGCAATATTTCAATTTGGTAGAAGGTTGTTTGACAATGATCCAAGACCATCAAAAGCAGAACAACTTCACATACGACTGGATAGTCCGAACTCGAGTTGATGGCTACTGGTCTTCACCACTAGGCCCCGAAAACTTCATCCCCGGGCGTTATCTCGTCCCTCCGGGTTCCTCCTACGGAGGCCTGAACGATCGTTTTGGCGTTGGTGACTACAACACATCGGTGATTGCTCTTTCGAGGCTCTCCATGATACCCCAGCTTGATTTAGCAGGGCGTATTCAGCTCAACTCAGAAAGCGCATTCAAAGCCCAACTTACAACTCAACAAGTCCCTTACCTAACTATGCGCCTTCCCTTTTGTGTAGTAACTGATCGTCAGTACGAATTTCCTCCATCCCATTATGGCGTACCGGTTGCAGCACTTTCCAGTCGAGGCCCCCTTAGTGGGGCCAAATGCCGGCCGTGCACGCCGGCGTGCACCGGGTCATGCGTTGAGGTTGCCATGAATAGACTAGATAAAGGATGGAGTTGGACGGATTGGGCCAATAACTCTCTCGAGCTATGTGATGCTCACGCTGAATGGGAGAGCGGGTGGGAGAGAGTTTTCGACAGAGTGGCGGGGAAAAAGCTTGCTGCAGCTAGAAGAAGGATTGATGGAATGAAATTAGATCAATGTATTAGGGAATTTGCTGAGATGAAGAATAAAACTTCACATTGGGAGGCTCCATCAGGTACAGAAATTTGTAGTTTAGGTTTGTTGGACACTCCCCAAAGCTAAAAAGAAGGAACCGGTCCTTTCGAACTTCTAGTTCTTCTGGATTGCAGCCCACGAGGGCACTCTAGAGCAACCTTTGAACGCGTTCCGCCTTAGTATATTAGTGTATCAAGTTACATATTGTTTATTTCTTGAAAAAAAGAAAGTCCATTTACACATAGTAGGATTCTTAATAGTTCTTAGTATAACTGATTCAAGTGTTAGGCTCTACTGAGTAATGAAACATAGCATCACTTTGTTACCTATATTTGCTTTATGTATATATTTTTACTTGAGTCGATGGTCTGTCAAACAACGTATAACATTCATAAATTTAACATGAAATATTACACGATAGTTGTTATGAAAGTCTACCCAAATATAAGAAACGAAACGTGACAAAGTAAATACGCAACAAATTCTCAAATAAAACTTCATCCATCAAATTCTATACTGTTTCTTCTCTACATAAGTTCGAAATAGTCGGATTCTAATATTCTTCGAAGCTTTTTCTTCTGTACGTAAATTCGAAATAGTCGGATTCTAATATCTTCGAAGTTTTAGGACCCAGAAGAAGAAGCACCAACATTCAAGTGCTTAGCAATGTCAGAAGAAACAAAAGCATCAAGACAAGCATATTGAATTTGATTCAAACTCAACCATTCACTATCCCATCTACCCATAGTAACAGATTTTGGCTTAACAATCTCCTTTTCCAGAACAACATTGCATAGTTCCTTCAACCCAGCATTCTTCAAATTCTTCATACCATATACATCAGCAGCAATTCCTCTCAAATCCACCACATTCTTCACATTCAGCTCATAATCCTCCAACAATTTCTCCACATCGCTTTCAATTCCAATTCCGACGAAATCATACTCACGATTCCCGAGAAAATTGAACAGAGACTCCGGGATTGATTGACAGTAGAGGAGTTGGATAATGAGGCAACGCCGATCAACGCAGATCTGGAGAACGGCGACCGGGTTTTGCTGGTTACGGTTGAAGTTAGGACGCCATTCAACGTCAAGTCCGGCGATGAGACGGCGATTGACGGAGTGAGAAGATTCAGTTTCGGAGATCCATTGAGTTATGATATCGGGATCGGGAGTTACCGTTGTTTTGATTACATCGCTGTGGAAGTGAACGTCGAAGAGGTCATACCGATTGTCTTGCTCCTCTTTGTCGACGATACGGAGATTCATGGCGGCGATTTCACCGGAGTAGAGCTGAGAGAAATCGCCGGCGAGGTTTTTGACTAAAAAGAGAAATTGAGTGGACTTGATGTGAAAATATTGTTAACAGTAAGGATTAAATACTAATTTTCATACTTTAACTAATTTTTTAGCTAAAATTGTCCCTCATTTATGACTGCAAATCTATCTTGATCTATTAAATATAATTATGAGTCTTTTTAATCCCTAAAGTTTTTTTAAACTCATAATTTTACCATAATGTTTTATTTTGTGAAATATATCAATTAAGTTTGAAGATATGAGTTTTGCCTCATTACTTTCAATCTTGATGTACATATAATAAAATGTTAACCACATTTTGTATTTATATACAAATCAGTAAATATATAAAATATGAATCATTGTATAAAGCGGGGGAAAATGCTTGAAAAATAATTTAATTTTGGCCGAAATTGTTGTTACGATACCAAACTTTATGAAGGATTTTTTACTCCCTGAACTATTTAATAGTGTATTTTAAAGGTATATATGTGACTACGTTGACACATTATTATTTATCATTATGTAATAATTTTTATGTCCACGTGGGCACATACATACCTTTAAAATACACTATTAAATAGTTCAGGAGATAAAGGTTCTTTCCAAAATTTGATATCATAACAGTAATTTCGATTAAAGTTCGGATATACTTCAAACATTTTTCTCTATAAAATAATATTAAATATTAATAGTGTTATAAAAACATTATTATTATTTGACTTCACGAATCAAACATTAATATGAGTATATGTATAACGATAGAGACATGTAATTGTATCAACCTACTAACAAAGAATAAATATGATTAATTTCTCATACTTAATTTGCTACACTTATTCATCTTTCCTTTTAATCAAACATTAATTATTTTAAGGGAAAAAAACATGAATAATAAATCTTGGGAGATTTTTTTTTCTTTTTTAAATTTTCATGAAATTATTAATTTGGGTTGCTTTGCTTGAAGAAACAATATAACGTGCTATTATTGAAATCATTTGCATCATCTTCATTTTAAAATCTTTTTTTTGGACCTCCCACATGATTAAGAACACATGGGTTCATAAATATTTAAAATTTTCAATCAATTAAAGAAATTAGAAGAAAAATAAGAGTACATTATTCAAGTACTTATCCTCAATTTTCATTAAAACAAAAAAAATTCTTTGTTTTTTAAGAATTTTCTTGGAAGTTTTCCACTGGCGTTAATTTATCGTATTTTAATTAACCATCGCTAAAGCTCAAAAAAATATATTTTAAAATAACTTTGTTTCAAAATTTTTAAGACCAAAATTAATTGTTGTTTACTAAGTAAACAATACGTATTATATTTATTATTTTCTTAATCATCATGAAAAAAAAAGCTAAAATTAATTATAATTAGAATGTTTATTAGTGACTAAATGCTCCTCAATTAGCAAACATTTTGTCTGCATAGAGACAAATTAAATATCGGCTATGGCATCTTTTTCTCTACATGCATGTATTTGCATGCTACCAACTATTATAAACTATAATTTTATACATTAATTAATTATATAAAAATATTACTTCCTCAACTATAACATTAGTAATATAACATAAGAAAATTATATTGTGTAATCGTACAAATATAATCTTTAGGAGGTAGAATACATAAAATTATTTACGCAGATCTAAATACTTCTATCTTTGTGGAATAGAGAAGTTATTTCTGATAAACCCTTAATAGGAAATTAAAATAATCAAAACATGATATAAAGAAAAATTCGACACAAAAATAACACGATTAAACAGAAGAAATGAAATAGAAGAATAACATACTATACACATATACTAACAAACATTTGTATACATAGTATAATATAACTAAATGAAATCCTACAAATAAACTAACACTAATCCACAAACAAGAATATCTTAACAACTAATCAACTACCAATTAGGGTTTGTGATAGAATAGTAATACTTATTCTTAATTAGAGGTGTCAAGTTCAACTTTCTTCTGGATATAAATGGAGTCGTCTTTGTTAGGGTTGCTTACGATCAATATGTGACTTTTCAACGAAATTCGAATTTAATCAGACTCTAATATTAATATTGAATATAAATATCGAATACTAAATGAATAATAATAATTAAAAAATAAAACTAGTCAACTACTATACTAGAGTCCGAAGCCTAAAGGGTAAAAAATGTTAACAAAAATTCTAAAACAGTATATGAAATTTCTTTTTAACCAAAAGGGCAAAATCGCTCGCGAAGTAGCGATTTTGTCCATTGGAAAAAGCAAAATCGCTGCTATATTTTGTTAAATTTGATTTTTTTAAAAAAAAAATAAAATAAAAACAAAATCGCTCCCGAGGGAGCGATTTTCAATTTTCAAAATTTTTTTAATAACCTTTTTAAGTAAGTCGCTGCTTATGCAGCGACATTACCTTAAATTTTTTTTTTTTGCTTCTTTTATTTAAAAAAGTTTAAATGAAAACAATATTTTTTTAAAATTAAATTGCTGCGATTTTTAATTATTTCTTTTTTAATTTTTAAAAATTAAATCACTAAAAAAAATTTGATTTAAAATCGCTGCCTTGGCAGCGATTTATTTTTTTTAAAAAAATAAATTAAAAATCATTGCCTTGGCAGCTATTTGATTTAAAAAAAAATAAAAAATTGATTTAAACTTTTTTTATAAAAAAAAAAGCAAAAAATATTAATTAAAAAAAATTATACACAAGTCGCTGCCTAAGCAGCGACATATAAAAGAAATATTAAAAAAAAGATTTTTATTTTGAAAATCGCTCCCGAGGGAGCGATTTTGTTATATTTTTTTTTTTTTAAAAAAAAAAGCAAATTTAACAAATCGCTGCTATAGCAGCGATTTTGCTTTTTTCAGTGGACAAAATCGCTACTTCGCGAGCGATTTTGCCCTTTTGGTTAAAAAGAAATTTCATATACCGTTTTGAAATTTTTGTTAACATTTTTTACCCTTTAGGCTCCGGACTCTACTATACTATATCAACTAATCAATCAATGTATCAATTACTCATATTTTTCTCCATTTCTCATTTCCAATGAAGTTTCCTAAGGGAACAAATTTTGGTACCTTAGCTGTTGCCAATTATAGAACACCAAATCCGTACAAAAAAAGGATCCTTCTGTCCTTTTTCCTAAGAGATCTCAGATCTCAATTAATAATAATAATAATCCATCTTTAATTAATTTTCTCTAGTTAACTATAAATACATTGCTAACATTTTAGATGTAATAACAAAGTACATTAATCTCAAATTTCAACAATATTTTCTAACAATCCTTAATCTTCTCCAAGAAAAAACTTCAATGGCACTCCCAAATTTTGATGCTCTAAGAGACTTGCACGAATCGGCTAACGACATGCTTCACTCCCCGGTGATCAAACGAGAAATCGCTCATCAGGGTCAGGAGAAATGGACACACGAGGTTTCAGAAACATCGTTAAGGATGTTGGACGTTTGTGGTACCACTAAAGATGTTCTTTTGCTTGTTAAGGATCACGTCCATGATCTGAAGTGCACGTTTAGACGAATTAGTGTTGGGGAAAACGCGACAACAGAGAACAAGTTCGCGCCTTTTCATTGCCATAGGAAGAAGTTGAAGAAAGAGATGTTAAAGCGATTGCATTCCTTGAAAGGAATGAAATATAACACTAAGTGTATCGATTCATCGTCGATAGATAATGAAAATAATCTTATGGTGGTTGTTAATGTATTAAGAGAAGTTAGAGTGGCAACAATGTCAATATTGGAATCTTTGATGGCACTTATGTCAATGCCAAGTCCAAATGTGACACGAAAATCGAGTAAAGGGTATTTTGGTCCAAAGTTATTAATGAGAGTAAATAGCTTAAGTTCATGGGAAAAATGTGATACGATGACGTTACAATGTGCTAATAAAAGATTAGAAGCCGTGGAATTAGCCATTGAGAATCTTGAAGAAGAACTTGAATGTATTATTCGAAGATTAATTCGAACAAGAGTTTCACTTTTAAATTTACTTACTTATTAGTAAATTAAAGAAGAAATAATAATATTGTAGGAGCTAGTAATTTAACTTCCTATTAATTATTTGAAGGGCTTTAATCTATTGCCAAATATTCTTTTAGTTAATCAATTAAGATCAATGCACAAGTAGCTCAATAATTAATAAATTTTAGTTATATATATATATATATATATATATATATATATTGCTCGATGAAAAATCAAGGGAGATCTCCTTTTAATTTATGTCAACTACATCTAAGGTTACTTGCAAAAATAAATTCACAAATCTCGTAATTCAATTATAATGATCAGATTCGTTATTTTTAAAGGTGTAATATATGAATCAAAGTATCTAATAAGATTATAATATCATGCATCCAGATACTTAATTAAAATAAATCATAATTTATTTATCTGTCTAAATAAAATTAAATATATATTTGAGATGCTATCGATATATTAAGCCTAAAAAAGAAGGAAGAGGTATAACTACTCATCCTCCATTTTTACTAACAAACAAAGAGATAATTAAATTAATAAATAATATGGTAGAGTAATTAAAAAAAATCTTTATTTTAAATTAAATCTATCTCAAATTGAAATTTTTAAAATTAGTATCAAATCAGTTTTGTTAAAGAGCGTGGTGTACTCTCAATCCGAATATTAAATTGTTCTTTATAAATTTTAAAAATTTTATCGAGTTTTAATATGAATATCGATTTTTTTTATAGAAGATTTTCTAAGACTCCACAGACCACCAACTAGCATAGTGTGAACATTTACAAGTACTTTTTATTTTTTTTTAAAAAAACTTCTGATTATACTGACTCAATTTAATAATGTCTGCATGGCAACAAATTTTAATATTTGTCCTTCTAATTAACTAAATAATTATCTCCGTCTATTTTTAATTGCGATAATTTTCTTTTTGAAAGTCAAATAAAGTAATTTTAATTAATATTTAATAATATATTTTTTTATTGTATTGATATGTAAAAAATTAAAATGTATAAAACTTTTTTATATATATAATTTTTGAATTTATGAGTTTTTTTATTTAAGATATTGAATCAATATAATTTAATTTATCTTAAAAAATTAGTCAAATTAATTCTTAAAAAACATAATATGATAATTAAAAATATACTGTGCTAAAGTACTAACACATATCAACTAATTATCAATCAATCTAATTTCTTGTTTTTATTGATATACGAATCATTTTTGTACCTACCATAACATATTAATTAAATACTAAATTGTCATTTATAGTATAAAAAGTTATTTTACATTATAAATGTAAATAAGGTAAATCAAAATAATATAAGAAATAGTATAAAAACTTATTATAAATCAATTAAATTGCATTAAATTGATTCACGTTATCTATGTGTATATACATAAAATCACAACGTAACTAATTAATCTTATGGTTTTCTAATAAAACTGGTCTTAGGTCCAACTTTCAAGTCCTCCATAAGAATAAATAATGTTTCCTCCGTCTATTTTTATTTTTAAAAAGTCACTTTGATTTATATATAAAATTAAATTACAATAATTTGATATTTTAAACAAAAACTTTCGATATTCAAAAGCTATACAGAATGTAATATAAATTATAAACTTTTTGCACAGTAAAATGAAGAAAATATACACCGTAAAATGTTAAGTCAAAATTCTTATAGTTTGATACTGAAATAAAAAATTATGAAAATTAAAAAATGAACCGAAGAAAATATAAATTGTTAAGGAACAATTAAAATTTCACTATTATAGTATATAATATAATTATAATTGAGTCGTGCCAGACACTATCCTAAGAAACTAATTCAACCGCGTAAAATGAAATTGATAGTTTTTGTTACTGTCTCATCGTTTCATAAATGCAAGATGCCAATTTATAGACCAATAAGAAACCATGCAAAAAAAAAGAATGGCATACACAACCAAGTTTACCATTTCTCCTAAGTTATTTTTTTTTCAAATACACTATCATTATTTTGATTTTGTAAATACATTTTAAAATAAATTTATTTAAAAAAAATATGTACTTACAAGTGTCATCTTCAAATAAATAATATAATACGTGATTTAAATTTAGCAAAATTTTAATATGAATGGTGGACACAAAAACTGAAAAATAATAATACTAGTCTCATTATTATCCACGTTTTGATCGTGTTGAAATTGGTCTAAAGTATACAAAAAGTAGGCATATGGTTCCAAAAGACCAAAAATAAAAATAAAAACGTGATGAACCTAAGCATAAAAAGTTGAAAATCAGTTTATAAATTAATAATTTTTCTTTTTAAATATCAAACTTAATTAAAAAAAAAATCAAAAAAGTTATACGAAACGGAGTAAGGCAAATAGAAAATTAAAATTTTTTTTATACAAATATAAAATAAGGTAAATTAAAAAATTTTATGAGTTAAGCTCAAACCGTCTCGCCATTTTGGGTGACCCCAATAGTAATTCTAGAAATTAAAAAACTTTATTGGAAATGAACATTATTACTGACACACTTTAAGTGACAATTGGAAGTTGATCCACAATTTTCTATATCCTATAAATAATAAACACGTAATCTACATGCAAAACATTACTCTAAAAAAAATAATCAAAGTAACAGTCAACTTTGGTGATCTAAAAATATTCTAAAAACTATATATTATAATCTCTCAGATTCAAAATCTGTTATAAAATTCCTACCTTTTCAGTTTAAAAAACATTACTCTTAACTATTTTTCAATCGTCGTAAAATAGATAGACGGACAATCCCGATAATGGCACAGTATAACAATAATTCAACCGTCGATCCAAAATCCGGCTATTCTCCGGCGAATTCAACTTTCTACAGCAAACGTAGACCAATTCCGTTTCCGGCGAATGAATCTATTGATGTAACAACTTTCATTTCTTCACGAGCACATAGCGGGAAAATCGCTTTCATCGATGCTACGACTGGTCGGAAACTCAGTTTCTCCGACGTATGGAACGCCGTTGAGTCGTTAGCTACCAGTTTATCAGTTGATATGAGTATTCGTAAAGGTGACGTTGTTCTTCTCCTTTCTCCTAATTCCATTTTCTTCCCTATTGTTTGTCTCGCCGTTATGTCACTCGGAGCTATAATCACTACAACAAATCCACTCAACACGAACAGCGAAATCGCTAAACAGATCAAGGATTCGAATCCTGTTCTCGCTTTTACAATCCCTCAACTACTCCCGAAACTCACCGGATCTAATCTCCCGGTGATTTTAATCGACGGAGTGAATGATTCAAATTCGAATCTCAAAATCGTTGGGGTTTTACAGAAATTGATTCAGAGAAAACCTAGTGAAAGCAGATTGAAAGAGCGAGTTACACAAGACGACGTAGCTACTCTGCTTTACTCATCTGGTACTACCGGAGCAAGCAAAGGAGTTATTTCATCTCACAAAAACCTAATCGCCATGGTTCAAACTATAGTCAGTCGATTCAATCTAGATGAAGGTGTACAAACCTTCATTTGTACTGTACCTATGTTTCATATTTACGGATTAGCAGCGTTTGCAGCTGGGTTATTAGCATCTGGATCTACTGTTGTTGTATTATCAAAATTCGAAATGGATGAAATGCTCTCATCGATTCACAAATACAAAGCAACTTCTCTACCATTAGTGCCTCCAATTCTCGTTGCGCTTGTGAATAACGCTGATTGGATTAAGAAAAAATATGATTTAAGCAGCTTGGCGAGTGTTCTCTCCGGCGGTGCTCCGTTGAGTAAGGAAGTGATTGAGGGATTTGTAGAGAAGTATCCATCTGTGAGGATTTTGCAAGGGTATGGGTTGACAGAGTCTACCGGAATCGGGGCGTCAACGGATTCTTTGGAGGAGAGCCGGAGATATGGAACGGCGGGAATGTTGTCGCCGAGCATGGAAGGGAAAATTGTTGATCCTGAGAGTGGAAAAGCTTTGCCGGTGAATAAGACCGGTGAGCTTTGGCTAAGAGGACCTACCATTATGAAAGGTATGACTTTTTACGCGCATACTGTATAAACGTGTCATTTAACTTGTCGATATACATATTTTACGTGACATGATAATGTCGTGTAGAAGGTAAATTGCTATGTAAAACATGTGTATTTAATTGTTCAATTTTACATGATATCCTTGTTAATACGTAAGACAGATTAAATGACACGTTCAAGATATTATGATTTCTTTTGGACTTATGTTTTGTTGTTAGTAATAATTGAGTTATATATGGTACATGTTTGGACTAGACGGGAATAATAAAGAAAGAATTGAAAGAGATGGGCAAATCTTTTATTTTTTTATTTTTATAACAGTGATGTCAGGGCTAGTTTGCATACATATAACTCATTTTATGGGGTTAGTTGTTGTTTTTCGCACCTCTCGATTAACTCTATTCACCAAAACATGAATAAATTGAAAGAAAACATCTAGTTTTGTTAGACTTTAAATTTGAGATATCATGGTTCTCGATTTACTCGAGACGCTATTTCCTTCTGAATATGTGTCAAAAATGGTTTAACTTGAACTTCAACATGCATGTTTTTATAGCAATAAAGATAATCATGCTATGTAAGCTAAATAAAAAATTATGCAAGGTTATGATTATAAGTTTCAAACCTCTCTTCTTTTTTGAATTTTATGCTCAATAATGCACTATCATATAAAATGAAAAATGTTGGGGTATTTTCCCTTTTTAAAAGATTTATTTTCAATTTACATGTCATTTAATTTTGATGAAATGCCTCAGCACTCCTTGCTTTGAAAAAATCTTCTTCTCTGGCTAGTGAGCTCTTGTTCCTGTCCATACATAATGAAAGTGTAATGATTAATATAAAACTTGCATTATGTTTTGTCTGCCCCACTATTTACTCATAGTGCTTTGATGGTCCCATAAACTAATGGGGGGACTGAAGAAATATTCAGCACTTTCTCCATTTCTTGTTTTTTTTACACCAATTGAAGTAGGGTCTTTCGGAAACTGTATATCTTCAAGAGATAGGGATAACGACTAGGTATTTGGAAATTAGTTTGATGTTTTGACCCAAGCGAGCCTTAGAGGAATGATTAAGTTATCTTGTATAATCTATAGATCAGGGAATCTTGCCACGGAAGTAATGCTTGCATTATGGTAGACAATCTACATCACACACCTAGGGGTCGGCCCTTAATTCCCCAAACCCTGCTAAGCGAGATGCTTTGTGCACCTGGTTGCTCTTTTCTTTTCGTACCTATGCTTGGTTCATCGATAATTCACAAGTTTGTGAGAGTGATATCCATTGACCTATTATTATAGCCTTCATTCATGATTATTTTCCTGTGAAAAACAGGTTATTTCAGTAATGAAGAAGCTACTGCTTCCACTCTAGACTCTGATGGATGGTTAAGAACTGGAGATCTATGCTATATAGATGAAGATGGTTTCATTTTTGTGGTTGATAGATTAAAGGAGCTCATCAAATATAAAGGTTATCAGGTAAATGAAAACAAACTCTCTCCTTCTTCCTATATATAGTTGGCTTTTCGCGAAATCCCCTAAAACATATTTTGCACATCAATGTTATCTAAGGCGAAAAATGTAAAAAAGCTCTAAAGTCCATTGGGGGCTAGAAGCGTAAAGCACAAAAAAACTTAAAACAGAATACAAATATGTATATGTAGTATTTGAATAAACTGAAAAAAGAAATGGTAAAGTGAAATATCAACTGTTACAGCATTTCACGATTATGCTCATTGGTAAGGAAAAGTATGTAGTAAAGTCTTGATGACGACATTGAAGTGGATAAGTGAGGTGAAAGATTCAACATGTCTTGCTCCTCGTTTCAGAGCTTAAGTGCGCTTTATACATGATCTGACACTTTTCTCTATAGTTAAAACTTACAACACTCTCTTAACAACTTTTCGTATCATCTCCTAGGTTCCTCCAGCAGAGTTAGAGGCTTTATTGCTCACTCATCCAGAAATTTCTGATGCTGCTGTTATACCGTGAGTGTTACTTCAAATCGCGCTTCCTCTTATGCTTTACTGTTTCAGTATGAATTTCTGATGATCGTTTCATTGATCTCTTTGTGTTTAAGGTTTCCGGATAAGGAGGTTGGACAGTTTCCTATGGCATATGTAGTACGTAAAACTGGAAGTACTCTATCAGAGAGTGCAGTCATGGATTTCATCGCGAAACAGGTAAATTTAGAATAGTTACATTTTACTAGATCAATATATATGATAAGAACTCAGACTTGAAACTGGTTTTCGATTTCTGGTTATAGAATCTGTAGTGATTCTCAAATTTATCGCGTTTGTTTGTGTAGGTTGCTCCATATAAGAGAATTCGGAGAGTTGCATTTGTGGCTTCCATACCGAAGAATCCTTCTGGGAAAATACTTAGGAAGGATTTGATAAAGTTAGCAACATCAAAACTCTGAGAACAAGATTTATGATTTTTGCATTTTAGTAAGTGTAACTTTCTCAGCAGGCATAGTGTTGTTATTGTGCTAAATAATGAGTCTGTACTCTTGTTGATTAAACTCGATCCCCTCCACCCTTTTGGTCATCCATAGACCCCAATGGTAAATTCTAGAAATTAAAAACTTTATTGAAAATGAACACTAGTACTGACACACTTAAAAGTGACAATTGGAAGTTGATCCACAAGTTTCTATATTCTATAAATAATAAACACGTAATCTGCATGCAAAACATTACTCTCAAAAAAAATAATCAAAGAGTAACGATCAACTTTGGTGATCTATTAATATTCTAAAAAACTATATATTATTACTCTCTTCGTATTCAAAATCTGTTAAAAAATCCCTATTTTTTCAGTTTAAAAAACACTCTTAAGTCTTTAACTATTTTTATAGATGTTCAATTCTGATAATGGCACAGTATAACAATAATTCTACCGTCGATCCAAAATCCGGCTATTCTCCGGTGAATTCAACTTTCTACAGTAAACGTAGACCGATTTCGTTTCCGGCGAATGAATCTATCGATGTAACAACTTTCATTTCTTCACGAGCACATAGCGGGAAAATCGCTTTCATCGATGCAACGACTGATCGGAAACTCAGTTTCTCCGACGTATGGAACGCCGTTGAGTCGTTAGCTACCAGTTTATCAGTTGATATGAGTATTCGTAAAGGTGACGTTGTTCTTCTCCTTTCTCCTAATTCCATTTTCTTCCCTATTATTTGTCTCGCCGTTATGTCACTCGGAGCTATAATCACTACAACAAATCCACTCAACACGAACAGCGAAATCGCTAAACAGATCAAGGATTCGAATCCTGTCCTCGCTTTTACAATCCCTCAACTCCTCCCGAAACTCACCGGATCTAATCTGCCGGTGATTTTAATCGACGGAGTGAGTGATTCAAATTCGAATCTCAAAATCGTTGGGGATTTACAGAAATTGATTCAGAGAAAACCTCGTGAAAGCAGATTGAAAGAGCGAGTTACACAAAACGACGTAGCTACTCTGCTTTACTCATCTGGTACTACCGGAGCAAGCAAAGGAGTTATTTCATCTCACAAAAACCTAATCGCCATGGTTCAAACTATAGTCAGTCGATTCAATCTAGTTGAAGGTGTACAAACCTTCATTTGTACTGTACCTATGTTTCATATTTACGGATTAGCAGCGTTTGCAGCTGGATTATTAGCATATGGATCTACTGTTGTTGTATTATCAAAATTCGAAATGGATGAAATGCTCTCATCGATTCACAAATACAAAGCAACTTGTCTACCATTAGTGCCTCCAATTCTCGTTGCGCTTGTGAATAACGCCGATTGGATTAAGAATAAATATGATTTAAGCAGCTTGGCGTGTGTTCTCTGCGGTGGTGCTCCGTTGAGTAAGGAGGTGATTGAGGGATTTGTAGAGAAGTATCCATCTGTGAGGATTTTGCAAGGGTATGGGTTGACGGAATCGACCGGAATCGGGTCGTCGACGGATTCTCTGAAGGAGAGCCGGAGATATGGAACGGCGGGGTTGTTGTCGCCGAGCATGGAAGGGAAAATTGTTGATCCTGAGAGTGGAAAAGCGTTGCCGGTGAATAAGACCGGTGAGCTTTGGCTAAGAGGACCTACCATTATGAAAGGTATGACTTTTTATGCGCATACTGTATAAACGTGTCATTTAACTTGTCGATACACATATCTCACGTGACATGATAATGTCGTGTAGAAGGTAAATTGCTACATAAAACGTGTTTATCTAATTGTTCAGCTTTATATACGTTTGAATATTCTTGTATATATCCAAAATTAGACGACATAAATACGTAAAACTGATTAAATGACACATTTAAATATTATGTTATTTTTTTTGGACTTATGTTTTGTTGTTAGCAATAATTGAGTTATATATGGTACATGTTTGGACTAGATGGGTATAATAAAGAAAGAATTGAAAGAGATATAAATACGTAAGACTGATTAAATGACACGTTTAAATATTATGTTATTTTTTTTGGACCTATGTTTTGTTGTTCGCAATAATTGAGTTATGTTTTGTCTGCCCCACAATTTACTGATAGTGCTTTGATGGTCCCATAAAATAATGGGGTACTATGAAGAAATATTCAACACTTTTATTTCTTGTTTTTGTACATCAACTGGACCAAAATTAAATTACTTAATAAACAGTCTCTCTATTTTCACGGGATAGAAATATCGAAATGTATAATCTATCTTTCACTGGATATATTATACATTAACTGAGTAGTCACTTGCACAACAAAGAATCAAATTGTAAGTCAGTTCAATATCACCTTAGAGGATTTACTTTTACATGTTAGAAATTGTTTATTATATATAGGTATAGGGAAATTAGTTTGATATTTTGACCCAAGCAATCTTTGGAGCAACAATAAAGTTATCCCCGTTTGATCTATACATCACGGGGTCTTGCCAAGGAAGATAGATTGTCTACATCACACCCATAGGGGTGCGGCCCTTCCCTGAACCCTGCTAAGCGAGATGCTTTGTGCACCTGGTTGCCCTTTTCTTTTCATATCAATGCTTAGTTCATTGGTAATTCACAAGTCTGTGCGAGTGATATTTATTGACCTATTGTTTTAGCCTTCATTCATGATAGTGTTGCGTATTTTCTATTGCCCTTATCCGTTAACTTATTCAATTCTGTTGCGATAAACAGGCTATTTCAGTAATGAAGAAGCTACAGCTTCCACTCTAGACTCTGATGGATGGTTAAGAACTGGAGATCTATGCTATATAGATGAAGATGGTTTCATTTTTGTGGTTGATAGATTAAAGGAGCTCATCAAATATAAAGGTTATCAGGTAAATGAAAACAAACTCTCTGATTCTTCCTATATATAGTTGGCTTTTTGCGAAATCCCCTAAAACATATTTTGCACATCAATATTATCCAAGGGAAAAAAACACAAAAAAGCTCTAAGGTTCATTGGGGGCTAGAAGCGTAAAGCACAAAAAAACTTAAACAGAATACAATTATGTATATGTAATTATTTGAATAAACTGAAAAAAAAAATGGTAAAGTGAAATATCAACTGTTTAGTGTTGCGATTATGCTCATTGATAAGGAAAAGTATGTATTAAAGTCTTGATGACGACATTGAAGTGGATAAGTGAGGTGAAAGATTCAACATGTCTCGCTCCTCGCTTCAGAGCTTAAGTGCGCTTTATACATGATTTGACACTTTTCTCAATAATTAAAACTTACAACACTCTCTTAACAACTTTTCGTATCATCTTCTAGGTTCCTCCAGCAGAGTTAGAGGCTTTATTGCTCACTTATCCAGAAATTTCTGATGCTGCTGTTATACCGTGAGTATTTCTTCAAATCACGCTTCCTCTTATGCTTTACTGTTTCAGTATGAATTTCTGATGATCGTTTCATTGATCTCGTTGTGTTTAAGGTTTCCGGATAAGGAGGTTGGACAGTTTCCTATGGCATATGTAGTACGAAAAACTGGAAGTACTATATCAGAGAGTGCAGTCATGGATTTCATCACGAAACAGGTAAATTTAGAATAGCCACATTTTACTAGATCAATATATATGATAAGAACTCAGACTTGAAACTGGTTTTGTAGTGATGCTCAAATTTATCGCGTTTGTTTGTGTAGGTTGCTCCATATAAGAGAATTCGGAGAGTTGCATTTGTGGCTTCCATACCCAAGAATCCTTCTGGGAAAATACTTAGGAAGGATTTGATAAAGTTAGCAACATCAAAACTCTGAGAACAAGATTTATGATTTTTGCATTCTAGTAAGTGTAACTTTCTCAACAGCCATAGTGTTTTTATTGTGCTAAATAACGAGTGTGTACTCCTCTTGATTATTAATTTGGTATGATTGTGGAGGAGTATGAAGGGAATGATTCGCTATTATACAGTTATTGACTCAGCTCATTTTGACCTGTCTAAATTTAACTCGACCCGCCCCCCTAATGTTATCATGAGGTCACGGGTTTGAGTTATGGAAACAACCTCTTGTAGATAATTGAAATGCAGGGTAAAGCTATGAGCAATAAACCCATATGATACGACCCTTTTCTGAACCTCGGGCATAGCAAGAGCTTATTCCATCAAACTACCCTTCAAACGAAAATGTGAGTTTTATGATTTTCATTTTCATCATTCTACAACTTCAACTAGATCACTGCACAACAGGTTGCAGCCATTTATATTTTGCTTGCTAAGCATTATTTCCTGTAAGCATCTAATGAAGATAATTGGTGAGCTGAATAGAATGCACTTAAGCAAAAATGGAAGTGATTACTCGATCTATTTCCATATTGCTCATGAAATATATCAACACTCTGACATCCATTGCAACTGTATATTCCGCTATTGCCAAGCAGGGTAATGAAAATCCACGAAATAAAAGCAAGGTATATGAAATTTCATAATATGATGAAGGATGAAACCAACAAGACGAAACATCTGCAGTAATAGGAGCGGGCGAGATAGCTCTATTGTTAAATTATATCCCAAAACATTTGATCAGCTTGCCTCTAATTCCATTGTGTATTAAGGAAAGAAAAAAAGCACCAAAGGAACATCAAAATAGTAGTAAGATATTTCTCTTAATTTACAGGAAAAAGAGTTTGTCCCACGTTGTAAAATAATTCTTGCATTCTACACCTCTCTACATGGATAATGGCAGAAGCATCCTTCGCTTCTTTTTGCGCGCTGATCTTACTTGTTTTGCTATTTTCATGCATAAAAGCAATAGCAAGGTCACACATACTAAAATAAAAGCAAGCTTTAGATGCCTGAAGTAAAGTGATACGGCAGAGAAAACCAGGAACGCTAAAATAACCAGTTCCCATATCACAAAGATGACAACATCCACCCTGCATCAACAAAGACAAAAGAAATAAGAGAAGGCGGCACAGTGGAAAGCGTATTTTAAGTTACAGCCGGATGCATAGACAATGATAATCCTTCTTTGCAAAAAGATGTTATTCTTCACAGTTCTAGGAACCAAGCAGTAAGGATCCATTCACTTAATTCTTCATCCAGTCCCATTATCAAAGATCCGGCCTTAACATTTTCACTCGATACAGCATTTGCTACCTCCACATGTACTAGTATATTCAACGATTTTGAATAAATCTCTCAAAATAAATGATGATAAATCATCTCTTCCTTTGACATTTTAATTTGCTAATTTCTTGTTATTACCAATAACTCATGTCTGACTCTTAACACTAATGAATAAAAAGGAAGAACTTGCACATCAACCTATGTGCCATAGCTTACATCAAGTCCTAAAATGTGTTGAGCATACCAAAAAATTTTCTTTCTGAAGGTTAGCTAATAGTAGAAAGTAAAAAGAGGTTATCAACAATATAAAAATTAAAAAAAGAGGTAGAGAAGCCTCAAAATGTTAGGAGTCGCTTTTAATAATCCATGACGAAATGACTGTCCAAAGGAACTTAGACATGATAGTATAGTATATAATGATTAGACTCAACAAGAGTGGGATGGACACCTACCATGTAGTACGTTATATTCATCAGTAAATATTCTATCATTTCAAGTGGAGAAAATTCCTTATACCGTGGTCTACTTCTCAATGCATCCAGTGGAAAGGTTTTGAGAAAAGACTAACACCAATGAAATGTACATGGTATAAAAGTATTCCAGCTTACAATCCAGTAACCATTGAATGTAATTATTTTTCCTTATTTCCTATTGCAGCTTAAGAACCCAAAATAGTCTAGCAAATCTAAAAGAACTTGTAGGATGAAATAAGGGGCAAAGGAAGGCATGTACTAATAGATGTAAAGGCTTTTGATGTGGTTATATTTCACCACAGGTGATCTATCTTATCCAGAGTTGGCATAAATTCAATAAATTAAGGTGGGCATCATGTCAAAAGGTTTGTGGGTGGAAGACAATACTAACAAAATACCTAGACTGCTGAGTGAGCTATCCTACTAGACAATACTAACAAAATACCTAGACTGCTGAGTGAGCTATCCTACTAGGTTGAGCATTATTGATGAAAATATAACTAGAAAGAGGGAAACAGGAGAAGTTCAAAAAGCTGTATGGCGGTCACTCCTTAAAGTATTATGGATACTCAGGAGTTTTCGAATAAATATCGGCTGCTGAGTGAGATGATATCTATAATAATGAGGGATATATGTGAAAGGGTTTTCAATATTTTAGATTTAGGAGAGAAGTGAAGGAACGGAAACTTGTTAATTCCAAGGAGCTGTTGACAAATTACAACAAGGAGAAGGATAAATGTTCATTGAGAACTGAGCATCAAATGAACAACACATTCAGTCTCAAATGCTTCTGCATGTTATTATTGAAATAAGGACAAACTCAAGCAAATTCATGAAGAAAGAGGAACCCTGAAGATGATTCAAAAGATTCAAAGAAGGGTAGGAAATGGCCAATTGCAATTAGAAGCAGTTCAGTGACCTTCTTTGTGTATAAATAGCCCATTATAATCAGTTTACGGCCTTGTCAAATACAAAACTACTTCGACTTCTATATTTTTCTTCTTTTAGAGCCATTCTATCAGAATTCCTTGGTTCCTGAATTGTGAAACCTCGAATTCTTCTTGAAGTCCTAGTTTTTCATGTAACACTTTCATTGCATAAATGGCGTAATTTCTTTAGACTAATTAGTGAAACAGGATTGTCAATCAATCGAGTCACATCAGAAAATTTTCTGGCAAACAAATACTTGAAGTATATCTAATAGCTTCACAATGTTCCTCTATTCAAAAGACCCGATCTTTAACCATCCAAAGGACTTTATCGAGCCAAAATCATCAACTAACAACAACATACCAAATATAATCCTACAAAGTGCGGTCTGGAGGAGGTAGGTGTACCCAGACTTACCCCTACCCTGAAGGTAGAGACGTTGTTCCCTATAGAACCTCGGCTTGATGAAAACAACAGAAACAGTGTGTAATCCCACACGTGAGATCCAGGGAAGGTAGTATATACCCCTACCCCCTACCTTGGGAGGTAGAAAGGTTGTTTCCTCTGCTCCCAGGAGTCGAGAAACAAAGGCAAAATACTACACAAGCAAAACAAAGGAGTCCGAGAAATGAACACTATACGGTAATCGAAGTATCCTATATTATAATCTCGAGTATAATCACAAAAATTAACCTCCAAATGCTGGAATTTACCAAATCAAATCCAATTCTCACAAGTATCAATTCAACCACAATCTCATAGAACACACAAATGCTTTAAGTAGTGCAATTTCATATGATAAGCAAAAACATGAGAGACATCAATTCAAAAGGTAAAACAGAAAAAACCTAATCGGAAATGAATGATACCTTGAGGATGTTAAGTTAGAGGTAGAAGAGAAGAAAGAGACGGATGCCCAATCATGCTTCGATCTAATCTGATACTCTCTCAGCTGCTCTGCTAGCTTCGATCTCGTAATCATCGTTCTCTTCCACCTTCCGATTCCTCCCCCCTCGCTTCCTCTCTCTATAGCTCTAAATGGATTCAAATGTTGATTCTGTGTGTAAACCTACAGCTCTCCTATGCGCGCATCGATATGGAGGAGATCCCGGAGAGACGAACGTGCCGGCGGCGACGCGGCGGCCGGCGATCGGAAGGGATTTTGAATTATTTTATTTATTAACAGAAAAAACTTATGTTCGTTTGGGTTATTTTCCGATTTCTCTGTACAAAATATTGTGACTCTTTTCTAATATTTCAACTAAATCTTTTTATTATTTTATTTTAATTTTTATATATTAGACGTAAATAAAAAACAAATAAATTATATTTTCTTCTATTATATATACATAT
>NC_028648.1:80518868-80523279 GCF_001406875.1 Solanum pennellii | reverse complement strand
TAGCAATTGTCACAATTTGTAACAAGCCAATTTTTATTTATATAGCGATTTATCGTAGTGTCGAGATTTACTAGTTAAATTCTGACAACTCGTTTTTTACTTAAGAAAAAGAAGGTTGTAATAACAAAAAGGACACGATAATTTGGTTTTAGCTAGTGAAAATAAGAAAGACATAAATCTATATTCAATATAATTAATGAATTTTTCCCCGAAAAACAAAAGAATTAACCTCGTTTTCTTTTTGTATTGACACTCGTTGCTCGAGAAGCGGCATACCGTAAAAAAATAATAATCTTCGAGTAAGTTATTATTTAAATTGTGGCCTTAACATGAAGTTAGGTGTAAATGTGAATGTTTGTGAGTGCATTTAGTAATAGGGAAAAAAGACAAATATATTCGTGAACTATATCGTAAATGGTATGCAGATACTCTTCGTCATATTTTTGGGATATTGGTGCCCATGTCGTATAAAAGTTAGAATTACATATATACTCTTTATACTAACGAACATACACGTGTTATAATCTTGTTTATCGACCTGACATTTATTAAATATCGGATCGACGGATAAGATTCTGCTACGTGTTCCTATTTAATCTTTCGTTAGAGTGAAAGACATGTATACTCTAATTTTTGAACGACAGTGACACCAATGTCCCAAAAGCATGAATATATGACAGGATATCTGCATACCATTTACGATAATTTGATGGAATAACTGACCTTTTTCCTTAGTAATATGATTCTTTACTTCACTCCTTTTAACTTCTGATTATGCTTCAAATGAAAGCAGAAAACAGAAAAATTCAACAAAAATATGCAAAAGAGTAATAACATTACTCTGAAATATTCTTGATCTTGCTTAAATCCTAGTTACATATCGAATTAACGTCATAATTCATATAGATTACGAAGCAATCCTTTCTCAAGAACACGCGATTAGTACTAACAGGGATCGATCACTCATCCATCCAAATAACACATCGTAGACTCTTTCCTTCAACGAGTAAATCAAAAGCCGTGTTGATGTGTTGAAAACTCACTTCATGTGTTACAAACTTGTCTAGTTCCAATTCCTAAAGCAACACGAAAAAAGTAGCGACTAGTAAAGATGCAAATGATAAACGACACACACAAGAATCAGACCAAGATTGCATTTACCTTGTCGAGGTAACGTTTGACAAGAAGAGGAATGTCAGATTTTGGTTTGAGACCTCCAAACAGTGATCCCATGATAGTTTTCCCCAAATGTAGAATGTCTAAAGATTTAAATGTCAGCAGTGCTCCCGGTTTATCAACTCCTACGACTATTGTCTTGCCCCAACCCTGATACAACAGCCAAAGTAGGAATGAACAAATATATACGTATGATGAGTAGTTCTAAGGAAGTTATTTTGATGGTTATGAATGGAAAAGCTACGTGGGAAGACCTTTCGACAGCAGGCATATGCTTCCTGCACGAGTGTTCCCATACCAACACACTCGAAGCAGTAGTCAGCACCTCCGTTAGTCATCTCATTTATCACCTGGTCAAAAAAATGGCCAAAAGGAAATGTGATCATCATCGGCATGAGAGGATCTAATAATCCGTAAGCACAAGAAATGAGAGGAACGTGAATATAACGATCCATGCCATACGCTGAGCAAAATATAGAAATGATTCGTGCTACTTGAACGATTAAAAATTGGCAAGATTTTTACTTGAAATATCATGTTGTCAATCGAGAACGATAGGTGATAGCTTTTGGAGCATCAAATATCAAGCTATGCAATAAAAAACCGACCTGGCTAATAGGTTTATCCCCATAGCTATTCGAATCGACAAAATCAGTCACTCCAAATTGCTTCCCTGAGTCAAATGTGAAAAGAAAAGAGCACGGAGGACACGGGAAACTTGGAAGAGTATTATTAGTTTCTAGTAGCAAACAAACAGAGAACGAAACGAATTGGGAAGAATGAAGAAGAAAGTTCACCTATTTCGAATTTGTCAGTGTTTATATCTACGCCAATAATTCTTGAAGCACCACATATCCTCGCTCCCTCTGCAACCTATAAGACGTAATGTAAGCATAAAAACCCACCGACACCAACTCGTCTACCAATATAAGCAAGAAGAAGCAGAAGAGAAACATACTGCTAATCCAATTCCGCCCAAACCAAATATCACAACAGTCGATCCTTGTTCCACGTTTGCAGTTTTCAGGGCAGCACCTACTCCTGAGCTCATCTTACATAATATCAGACTTGAACTTATTCGAACTTCTAAAGAGAGTTAGATAAATTTGTATTCGTCTATAGATTTCCTCTGAGACATCTGATGAATAAGATTACGGAAAACAATTTCGTATGATGATTTAAGCACTGCGGCTGTTAAGAAGTTGAAACTGAAATGACATTAAGTCTAAAAGGGAATTTAGACGGGGTCAGAAACTAACCTGTTGAGACTCCACAACTAAAGAGGCATGCCCTGTTAGGTGGAACACGAGGATCAATCTTTGTTACATTAGCAATGTCTACAACAGTGTACTCAGCGAAACTTGATACAGACAGAAAATGGTATAAAGTTTCTCCATCAATGGTAGTGAATCGACTAGTACCATCTCTAAGCATCCACGGAGATACCTTAAATTGGAATTGTGAACAACTGTTGCTCTTCTTGGATGTGCAATCTATACATTCAGTACAGTCGGGCAAAAATATCGGGATAACTGAATCTCCTTCTTTTAAATCCTGGACATTTTCTCCAACACTCTCCACAATCCTTCAGTGAATAACATGCGATAAGGAAAGTGCGTGTTCATGCACTGGTGCACAAATTACAGGCACAAGGAAAAAGCAATTCAAATATTAAGACTCAATTGACGGTAAAGTTCTTGAGGATAACAAAAGAGAACGCCTTTACATATTACACTAAAAGTACCAGAGGAAAATGAACTTTCAGAGAGAAAAATCTTAATCTCACAAACACGCAAGCTTAAGAATAACCACGCCATCATCAATGCAGAGTTGTTTCTTTAAAGCATGCATGTTTGACTTAAAGACATAGCCTAGTGGCTTTACGATAAGATGGCTAGCACTAAATGAAATTCGTAAGGAGTTACATACTAAAACTCGATTATTCCAAACGTGAGCTAAAATAAATCTGCGTTGAAATTAGAGACTGGTGAAAAGGGGTCTGCAGTGACTTTCAACAATAGAACAAATAAAGGTGTCTTAGTTTGACTAGGCACGGGGTTTCAGAAAATAGAGGAGACTTTCGAATCCCGTGGTCTTAAACTAAAAGTGTGTAAAGTACTAAATGTGCTTTTGAATCTTTGTCATAGACGTGCTGTGTGGAATATAGCATGAAAAATCTACCAAATATAGATAGAGACACTCTTTATTATAGCAGACGGAAAGTAAGATACTTGAATTGAAACAAAGGGAGTAACATTTACTACCAATCAAGTATTATTTAGAAATCCTTACAACAGACGGGGGGAATATACTAAAAGTACCCGAAAGCTTCGTGGCCCAATATTCTTGGAAAGCATCCAGGGAAGTCCTAACGGAAAACCAAGAATCAGATTATTCAAAAACAAGTTACACAAACACTTTCTACAGTAAAAAGATTAAATTTTTGCAACTTTTATTAACACAAAATTACATACTTTCAACTTCCAGAAGGTAACATCACTGTGACAGAGAGAAGTACAAACGATTTTTATACGAACTTCACAGGCTTTAGGAGGAGCCACAATCACTTCCTCTATCACCAGAGGTTCTCCTGCTTTTCTTGCCACTGCCGCTGCAAATGTCACTCACACAATTACGCGGTTTTTTTCACAAAATAAAACAGAAATGACAAAATTCCTCATACCCCTTTTCAAGATTCGTCAAAAGATTCAACCTTTGATCCATATAAAGAACAAAGAACTTTTCCATAGGCTGACAAACCAACTAAAATTACTCATATTTCTTAGCGGTTAAATGAACCTAACTCAACCCCACAAGCTATCTCTCGACGATTACCAAAGACCATATAAAGAGACCTCAAATCCCTTAAAGCACCAATGTGAGACTCAACAACAATTACCTCTTACTATGGTCAAGTTAGGGGGCAAAGGGGTTCATTCGTAATCACTTCGTCATAAAATTACACTGTATATATAAGATCATAATTTTAATTTGTATATCTCAACTTCTTTATTTTTTTCAATTCCCTTTAGTGAAAAATATACCTAGCTCCATTACTACTCCTATCCCAATTTCAAGATTCCTCAAAGATTCAACCTTTTCTTTACAAAACATAGCCAATCCAAGATTCACATAAAGAATCAACATTGTTTTCATACCTAATTATAATCAAAGATTCTTTAAAGATTTGATTTGGAAAAGATGGGGACAAAACTTGTGGGGGGGGGGGGGGGTT
>NC_028648.1:80497388-80518433 GCF_001406875.1 Solanum pennellii | reverse complement strand
TGGGGGGGGGGGGGGAGTTTCTGAAGAGTACCTCTGCAGTGAATTGGTTTTCCAGCAGTTTTGCTGAACTCAGCTTGTGTGGCAGCCATTGTTAAAAGCTTAAAAAAAAAAAAACTAAACTCTCATGGAGGGTGTGTGGTGTGTTTGTATTTTCAATTCTTAGTGTTGGTCAAATTTTATGGTGTCATTATCAAATATCTTCATCATTTTAGGAATTAAAAATTTTTATGGAGGAAAAGAAAAATTTTTTTTTCTTTTTTTAATTTCTAATGTTTGGTTTATTAAGATATTTTAGATGATATATTTTTAGAAAAATGAGTTCTTTAAAAATTATGAAAATGACATTTATGTTCTTTAATTTTGGGTGTACACAAGTAAACATTTAAACTTGTTACAAATAGATAGAGTCGTTCTACATGAAGTTTTACATGATAAATTTATGTTCCACGTAACGTTCTATATGTGTATTATGTCACATAGGACGTGTGGAATTGTCTGGAGAGTATCTTATATGTGCATTATAAATGAAAATTAAGCCTGTTTTTCGATGGTTGAGCTCAGACGCTAAATCTGGTATCAACAGGGCATGTAGTTTACAAGTTACGGTCCCTGAGACAAAAGGTGAATGGCTTGGTAGCTAGTGATTGTCATATTGGTAATGTAGGCAGCAGGCCTAATGTATCTGTAGCAACAGCTAAAACAACAGGGAAGAAGAAAATCGAAATATGTATAGGTGGTAAATGCAAGAAATTAGGTGGTGGAGCTAGCGATATCAATTAGAATTCCAACGCGTTAGACCTGCTTCGGGGAAGCAGAGAATCGAAATATGTATGGGTGGTAAAATAGAGTATACCTGCTTCAGGACTTGTTTGATCTTGAAAATGGACCGTTTTGGTGGTCATGACAAACTGGATCCATTACTAACGTCTTAACAGGCGTCCAAATAAAATTTGGGCAAAAAGAATATCGGAATTCTGGATTACCAAAAAAGATCGTGGACTATAGTACACGAAAATTGGTAAAATGAAGGGTTTACCTACTCCGGGGATCGTTTGACCTTCAAAATGGTCCGTTTTAGCCGTTGGGCAAAAAAAACGTCATAATTCTAGATCACCAAAAATTCATGAACTATAGTACACGAAAATGACAAAATGGGATATACATGCTTTGGGGCTTGTTTGACTTGAAAATGGACCATTTTGGCCGTCTGACAGACTGGTTTCATAGATAACATCTTAAAGGACGTCCACAAAAAATTTGGGTAAAAAAGACGTCGGAATTTTGGATCATAAAAAATTCATTGACTATAGCACACGAAAATCGGTAAAATGACAGTTTACCTGCTTCGGGGCTTGTATAACCTTCAAAGTGGGTCATTTTGGCCGTCAGAGCCAACTGACTCCATAACTAAAGTCTCAACAAATATCCACAAAAAATTTGGGCAAACCAGACGCAGAATTCTGGATCCCCAAAAAAGATCGTGGACTAGCACATAAAAATCAATAAAATGAGGGGTTTACCTGCTCCGGGGCTCGTTTGACATTTGAAACGGTCCGCTTTGACTGTCAGGGTCAACTTGATCCATAGATAACGTCTTAATGGATGTCCATGAAAAATTGGACAAAAAAGACATCGAAATTTCGAATCACCAAAAATCCATGGACCGTCAAACCAAGTGGGTCCACAACTGATGTCTTAATGGACGTCCACAAAAAATTTGGGCAAAAAAGTCATTGAAATCCCGAATCACCAAAAATTCTTGAACTATAGCACACGAAAAATGATAAAATGGGGGGGTTTACCTTCTTTAGCTTGTTTGACCTTCAGAATCGGCCGTTTTGGCTGTCAAGGCCAACTGGCTCCATAACAACGTCTTAACAGTCGTCCATAAAAAATTTGGGCAAAAATACATTAGAATTCTGTAAAACCAAAAAAGATCGTGGACTATAGAAAATAAGATCGGTGAAATGAGGGGTTTACCTGCTTCGGGGCTCGTTTGACCTTCAAAATGGTCCTTTTTTTAAGCAATCAAGGTCTGACTCCGTAGATACCGTCTTAATGGACGTCTATGAAAAATTTGTGCAAAAAGACGTTGGAATTTTAGATCACCAAAATCCATGGACTATAATACACGATCGATAAAATAGGGAATACCTGCTTCGCGGCTCATTTGATCTTGAAAATGGGACGTTTTGACTGTCAGGGAACTCTGGCTCCATAACTAACGTCTTAATAGACGTCCACAAAAAATACGTCGCAATTTTGAATCACCGAAAATTCATTGACTATAGCACATAAAAATCAGTAAATTAGGGGGTATACCTGTTTCGAGGCTCGTTTGACCTTCAAAAATGGATTCTTTTGGGTGTTAGGGTCAACTGACTCCATAGCTAACGTCTTAACGGACGTCCACAAAAAAATGGGCAAAAAATACAATGGAATTCTGGATCACCAAAAAAGATCGTGGACTATAGCACTAAAAAATCGGTAAAATGAGGGGTTTACCGGATTCTAGACTCGTTTGACCTTCAAAATGGTTTGTTTTGGCCGTCAAAACTAACTGGCTCTATTGATTGCGCCTTAACATATGTCCATGAAAAAGTTGCGCAAAAAAGACGTCGGAATTCTGAATCGCCAGAAATCGATGGACTATAGTACATGAAAATCAGCAAAATGGGGTATACTTACTTTTGGGGCTCGTTTGACCTTTAAAATGGGTTGTTTTGCCCATTAGTGCCAACTGGCTCCACATCTAACGTCTTAACGGACGTCCATAACAAATCTGGGGAGAACAGTCGTTGAAATTCTAGATTACCAAAAAATATCATGGACTATAGCACACGAAAATTGATAAAATGAGGAGTTTACCTGCTCTGAGCTCGTTTGACCTTCAAATAATCCGTTTTGACTGCCAAGGCAACTGGCTCCATAGATAACGTCTTAAGGGACGTCAATGAAAAATATTGGCAAAAAAGATGTCGGAATTCTAGATCACAAAAAATCCATGGATTATAGTACATGAAAATCGGCCAAATGGGATATACCTGCTTCGGGGCTTGTTTGACTTCGAAAATGGGCCGTTTTGGTTGTCAGCGCCAACTCGCTCTACAACTTACATCTTAACGGACGTCCACCAAAAATTTTGGCAAAAAAGACGTCGGAATTTTGGATTACCAAAAATCCATGTAATATAGCATACGAAAATTGATAAAATGAGGGTTTTACCTGCTTCGGGGCTCGTTTGACCTTTAAAATGGGTCGTTTTGGTGGTCAGGGCCAAATAGATCCATAGTTAATGTCTTAATGGACGTCCATAAAAAACTTGAGAAAAAAATTCGGAATACTTGATCACCAAAAAATATCGTGGACTATAGCACACGAAAATTAGTAAAATGAGGGGTTTAACTACTCCGGTGCTCGTTTGACTACCAAAATGGTGCGTTTTGACCGTCAGGTCCTAATGAATCCATAGATAACATCTTAATGGACGTTCATACAAAATTTAGACGAAAAAATATCGAATTTCAAATCACCAAAAATCCATGGACTATAGCACACGAAAATTGGCAAAATGGGGTATACCCTTCTTCGGGGCTTGTTTGACCTTGAAAATGAGACGTTTTTCTAATCAAGGCAAACTGGATCCATAACTAACGTCTTAATGGACGTCCATGAAAAATTTAGACAAAAAAGACGTCAAAATTATCACATAAAATCCATTGACTTTATAGCATAGGAAAATTGGTAAACTGGGGGTTTACTTACTTCGGGGTTCGTTTGACCTTTAAAATGAGACTTTTTGTACGTCAGGGCAAACTTGCTCTATAGATAACGTCATAATGGACGTCCACAAAAAAATTGGGCGAAAGTGACGTCGAAATTCCGGATCACTAAAAATCCATGGACTATAGTACACGAAAATTGCAAAATGAGGTTCACTTGCTTCTGAACTTGTTTGACCATAGAAATAGGTCGTTTTGGTTGTCAGGGCCAATTGGCTCCATAGTTAACGTCTTAACAGACATCCACAAAAAATTGTTTAAAAGACGTTCAAATTCTAGATCACCAAACATATATTGACTTAGCACACGAAAATCGATAAAATAGGGTTTTACCTGCTCGGGGCTCATTTGACTTTCAAAATTGGGATGTTTTGGCCGTCAGGGCATTCTGGCTCCATATCTAACGTCTTAACGTATGTCCACAAAAAATTTGGGCAAAAAATACGTCGCAATTCTGGATCACTGGAAATTCATAGACTATAGCATACCAAAATCGATAAATTAGGGGGTATGCCTGTTTCGAAGCTCGTTTGACCTTCAAAATGGATTATTTTGGACGTTAGGGCCAACTGACTCCATATCTAACGTCTTAACGGACGTCCACAAAAATATGGGCAAAAAGTACGATGCAATTCTGGATAACCAAATAAGATCGTGGATTATAGCACTAAAAAACTTGGTAAAATGAGGGGTTTACCTACTCCGAGGCTCGTCTGACCTTCAAAATGGTCTGTTTTGGCTGTCAAAAATAACTAGCTCCATTGATATCGTCTTAACAGATGTCCATGAAAAATTTGTGCAAAAAAAACGTCGCAATTCTGAATCACCAGAATATAGCACACGAAAATCAGCAAAATGGGGTATACTTACTTTGGGGCTCGTTTGACCTTTAAAATGGGTCGTTATGGCCATTAGTGCATTTTGGCTAAATAGCTAACGTCTTAACGGACGTCCATAATAAATATGGGGAGAACAACCATTGGAATTCAAGATCACCAAATAAGATCGTGGACTACAGCACACGAAAATTGATAAAATGAGGGGTTTACCTGCTATGGGGCTCATTTGACCTTCAAAACAGTCCGTTTTGGCTGCCACAACCAACTGCTCCATAGATAACGTCTTAACGGACGTCCATGAATAATTTGGGCAAAAAAAATGTCGGAATTTGGATCACCAAAAATCCATGAACTATAGTACATGAAAATCGGCCAAATGGGATATACCTGCGTCGGGGCTTGTTTGACTTTGAAAATGGGCTGTTTTGGTCGTCAGGGCCAACTCGCTCTATATCTTACATCTTAGCGGATGTCCACAAAAAATTTGGGCAAAAAAGACGTCGAAATTTTGGATCACCAAAAATTCATAGACTATAGCACACAAAAATTGGTAAAATGGGGGGTTTACCTTCTTTGGGGCTCGTTTAACCTTTAAAATGAGTCATTTTGGTCGTCCGGACCAACTGGCTCCATAGCTAATGTCTTAAAGGACGTTCATAAAAAATTTGTGAAAAAAAAGTTGGAGTTCTGGACCACCAAAAAAGATCGTGGACTATAGTACACGAAAATTAGTAAAATGAGGGGTTTACCTACTCCGGTGGTAGTTTGACTATCAAAACGGTGTGTTTTGACCGTCAGGTTCAATTGACTCCATAGGTAACATCTTAATAAACGTCTATACAAAATTTAGACAAAAACACGTCGAATTTCGGAACACCAAAAATCCATGGACTATAGCACACAAAATTGGCAAAATGGGGTATTCCTGCTTTGGGGCTTGTTTGACCTTGAAAATGAGTCGTTTTGTAGTCAAGGCCAACTGGATCCACAACTATTGTCTTAACGGATGTCAACAAAAAATTTGGGAAAAAAAGACATCAGAATTACGGATCACCAAAAATCCAAGGACTATAGCACACGAAAATTGATAAAATGGGGGTTTACCTACTTCGGGGTTCGTGTGACATTACTTAATGGGCCTTTTTGTACGCCAGCGCAAACTGGATCCACAGATAACATCGTAATGGACATCCACAAAAAAATTGGGCAAAAGTGACATCGAAATTCTGGATTACTAAAAGTCCATGGACTATGATACATGAAAATCGATAAAATGAGGTTTACTTGGTTCGGGACTTGTTTGACCTTAAAAATGGGTCGTTTTGACCGTCAGGGCCAATTGACTCCATAGTTAACCTCTTAACAAACGTCCACGAAAAATTTATTTAAAAAGACGTTCGAATTCTGGATCACCAAACATATATTAACTACACGAAAATCGGTAAAATGGGGGGTTTACCTGCTCGGGGCTCATTTGACCTTCAAAAATAGGACGATTTGGAAGTCAAGGCACTCTGGTTCATATCTAACATCTTAACGGACGTCTACAAAAAAATTTTGGCAAAAAAGACGTCGCAATTATGGATCACTAAAAATTCATAGACTTATAGCACACAAATATCAGTAAATTGGTGGGTATACCTATTTTGAGGCTCGTTTGACTTTCAAAATGGATTATTTTGGATGTTATGGCCAACTGAATCCATAGCTAACGTCTTAATAGACTTCCACAACAAAATAGGCAAAAAATACGATGGAATTCTGGATCACCAAAAAGATTGTGGACTATAGCACTAAAAATTGGTAAAATAAGGAGTTTATCTGCCCCGAGGCTCGTTTGACCTTCAAAATGGTCTGTCTTGGCCGTCAAAACTGATTGGCTCCATTGGTTATGTCTTAACATATGTCCATGAAAAAGTTGTGCAAAAAAGACGTCGAAATTCCAAATCACCAGAAATCGATTGACTATAGTACAGGAAAATCAGCAAAATGAATACACTTACTTTGGGCCTCGTTTGACCTTTAAAATGGATCGTTTTGGCCATTAGTGTAAACTGCCTCCATAGCTAACGTCTTAACGTCGTCCACGACAAATCTGGGGAGGACAGCCGTTAGAATTCTAGATCACCAAAAAAGATTGTGGACTATAGCACACGAAAATTGGTATAATGAGGGATTTACCTGCTCTGGGTTGTTTGACCTTGAAATTAGTCCATTTTGGCTGCCATGACTAACTGGCTCCATAGATAACGTCTTAATGAACGTCCATGAAAAAATTGGGCAAAAAAGATGTCAGAATTCTTGATCACCAAAAATTTGTGGACTATATTGTACATGAAAATCAGCCAAATGGGATATACCTGCTTTGGGGCTCGTTTGACTTTTAAAATGGGTCATTTTGGTCATCAGGGCCAACTCGCTCTGTTGCTTATATCTTAACGGATGTCCACAAAAAATTTAGGCAAAAAAGACGTCGAAATTTGGATCACCAAAAATTCAAAAACTATAGCACACGAAAATTGGAAAAATGGGGGGTTAACCTTCTTCGGTGCTCGTTTCACCTTCAAAATGGATTGTTTTGGCCGTCAGGGCCGAATGAATCCATAGCTAATATCTTAACGGACATCCATACAAAATTTGAGAAAAAAAAGTCATAATTCTGGATCACCAAAAAAATTGTGGCCTATAGCACACGAAAATTAGTAAAATGATGGGTTTACCTACTCCGGTGCTAGTTTGACTATCAAAATGGTGCGTTTTGACCGTCAGGTTCAATTGACTCCATAGATAACATCTTAATGGACGTCCATACAAATTTAGACAAAAAAGGTCAATTTTTGAATCACCAAAAATTCATGGACTATAGCACACGAAAATTGGCAAAATGGGGTATACCTGCTTCGAGGCTTGTTTGACCTTGAAAATGAGTTGTGTTGTAGTCGAGGCCAACTGAATTCATAGCTAACATATTAATGGACGTCCACAAAAAATTTGGGCAAAAAAGACGTCAGAATTACGGATCACCAAAAATTCATAGACTATAGCACACGAAAATAGGTAAAATGGGGGTTTACCTACTTCGGAGTTCGTTTGACCTTCAAAATGGGCTTTTTTGTACGTCAAGGAAAACTGGATCCATAGATAGCGTTGTAATGGAAGTCCACCAAAAAATTGGGAAAAGTGATGTCGAAATTCTGAATCACTAAAAATCCATGGACTATAGTACACGAAAATTGGAAAAATGAGGTTTACTTGCTTCGGGACTTGTTTGACCTTAAAAATGGGTCGTTTGGTCGTTAGGAACAATTGGCTCCATAGTTAACATCTTAACAGACGTCCACGAAAAATTCATTTAAAAAGACGTTCAAATTCTAGATCACCAAACATATATTGACTATAAGCACACGAAAATTGGTAAAATGGGGGATTTAGCTGCTCGGGGCTTATTTGACCTTCAAAAATGGGAATTTTTGGCTGTCAGGGCACTCTGGCTCCTTTGGAACGTCTTAACGGGCAAAAATTTGGGCAAAAAAGACGTCCCAATTTTATATCATCAAAAATTCATAGACTATAACACACAAATATCAGTAAATTATGGGGTATACCTGTTTTGAGGCTCGTTTGACCTACAAAATGGATTGTTTTGGATTTTTGGGCCAACTGACTCCATATCTAACGTGTTAACGGATGTTCACAAAAAAATGGGCAAAAAATACAATGTAATTCTGGATCACAAAAAAAAATTGTGGACTATAACACTAAGAAATCGATAAAATGAAGGGTTTTCCTGCTCCGAGGCTCGTTTGACTTTCAAAATGGTCTGTTTTGGCCGTCAAAACTAACTGACTCCATTGATAGCGTCTTAACAGATGTCCATGAAAAAGTTGCACAAAAAAGACATCGGAACTCCGAATCACCAGAAATCAATGGACTATATTGCACGAAAATTAGCAAAATGGGGTATATTTATTTTGGGGATCGTTTGACCTTTTAAATGGATTGTTTTGGTCATTAGTGCCAACTGACTCCATAGCTAAGAACTTAACGGACGTCCACAAAAAATCTGGGGAGAACAGTCGTTGGAATTCTAGATCACCAAATAAGATCGTGGACTATAGCACACAAAAATTGGTAAAATGAGGGGTGTACCTGCTCTGGGGCTCATTTGACCTTCAAAATAGTCCGTTTTGAATGCCACGACCAACTGAATCCAGTGATAATGTCTTAACGGACGTCCATGGAAAATTTGGGCAAAAAAGATGTCGAAATTCTGAATCACCAAAAATCCATGGACTATAGTACATGAAAATCGGCCAAATGTGATATACCTGCTTCGAGGCTCGTTTGACTTTGAAAATGAGCCGTTTTGGTCGTCAAGGCCAACTTGTTAAATAGCTTACATCTTAACGAACGTCCACAAAATATTTGTGCAAAAAATATGTCAGAATTTTGGATTACCAAAAATCCATAGACTAGCATCACGGAAATCGGTAAAATGGGGGATTTGCCTTCTTTGGGGCTCGTTTGGCCTTCAAAATGGATCATTTTGGCCGTCAGGTCCAACTGGTTCCATATCTAATGTCTTACGGACGTCCACAAAATATTTGAGAAAAAAAGTCCGAATTTTGGATCACCAAAAAAGATCGTGGATTATAGCACATGAAAAGTAGTAAAATGAGGGGTTTACCTACTCCGGTGCTAGTTTGACTATCAAAATGGTATGTTTTGACCGTCAGGTCCAATTGACTCCATATATAACATCTTAATGGACGTCCATACAAAATTTAGACAAAAAAACGTCGAATTTCGAATCACCAAAAATCCATGGACTATAGCACACGAAAATTGACAAAATAGGGTATACTTGATTCGGGGCTTGTTTGACTTTGAAAATGAATCGTTTTGAAGTCGAGGCCAACCGGATCCATACATAACATCTTAACGGACGTCTATGAAAAGTTTGGGTATAAAAGAAGTCAGAATTACGGATCATCAAAAATCCATGGTTTATAGCACACGAAAATTGGTAAATGGTTGTTTACCTACTTCGGGTTTCGTTTGACCTTCAAAATAGGCCTTTTTGTACGTCAGGGCAAATTGTCACTGTAGATAATGTCGTAATGGACGTCCACAAAAAAATTGGGCTAAAGTGAAGTCGAAATTCTGAATCACTAAAAATCCATGGACTATAGTACACAAAAATTGGCAAAATGAGGTTTACTTGCTTCGTACTTGTTTGACCTTAAAAATGGGTCATTTGGCCATCAGGGCCAATTGGCTCCATAGTTAACGTCTTAACAGTCGTCCAGGAAAAATTTATTTAAAAAGACGTTTGAATTCTGGATCACTCAACATATATATACTATAACACACGAAAATCAGTAAAATGGGGGATTTAGCAACTCGGGGCTCATTTGACCTTAAAAAATGAGACGTTTTGGCCATCAGGGCACTCTGGCTCCTCAGCTAACGTCTTAACGGACGCCCACAAAAAATTTGGGAAAAAATAACGTCGTAATTCTGGATCACCAAAAATTCATAGACTTATAGCACACAAAAATCGGTAAATTGGGGGGTATACCTATTTCGAGGCTCGTTTGACATTCAAAATAGATTGTTTTGGATGCTAGGGACAACTGACTTCATAGCTAACATCTTAACGGAATCCATCAAAAATTGACAAAAAATACGATGGAATTCTTGATAACCAAAAAAGATCGTGGACTATAGCATTAAAAAATCGTTAAAATGAGGGTTTTACCTGTTTCGAGGCTCGTTTGACCTTCAAAATGGTCTAATTTAGCTGTCAAAACTAACTGGCTCTAGTTATAGCGTCTTAACAGATGTCCATGAAAAAGTTGCGCAAAAAAGACGTCGGAATTCTGAATCACCAATAATCGATGGAATATTTAGTACACGAAAATCAACAAAATGGGGTATACTTACTTTGGGCTCGTTTGACCTTTAAAATAGGTCGTTTTGCCATTAGTGCCAACTGGCTCCATAGCTAACGTCTTAATGGACGTCGACAACAAATCTGGGGAGAACAGTTGTTGGAATTCTAGATCACCAAAAACAATCGTGGACTATAGCACACGAAAATTGATAAAATGAGGGGTTTACCTGCTCTGGGTTTGTTTGGCCTTCAAATAGTCCGTTTTGACTGCGAGACCAACTGGCTCCATAGATAACGTCTTATCGAACGTCCATGAAAAATTTGGGCAAAAAAGATGTCGGAATTCTAGATCACCAAAAATTTATGGACTATAGTACATGAAAATCGACCAAATGGGATATACCTGCTTCGGGGATTGTTTGACTTTGAAAATGGACCGTTTTGGTCGTCAGGGTCAACTCGCTCTATAGCTTACATCTTAACGTACGTCCATAAAAAATTTGGGCAAAAAATACGTCGGAGTTTTGGATTACCAAAAATCCATAGACTATAGCTCACGAACTTTATGAGAACATCCTTTATGAGCAGGGAAACCTTCACGTACACTCACACTATTTTTTTAACGCTTATTTTCGCATTTACAAGCCCCTTTAAGGATCACCAATTTCCTCTATTTTTCGTGTGTATTAGCCCATGGATCTGGCACTTGGAGCACCAAAAAATTTTTTCTCAAAAAACTTTATGATGACCTCCGTATTGAGTTAGGGAACCTTCACGTATGCTCATACCATTTTTTAAACCTCATTTTCGCATTTTCACCCTAAATTCTCCAATTTTTTGTGTGTATTAGCCCATGGATCTGGCACCCCGAGCATCAAAAAAGAATTTCTCAAAAAATATTTGAGGATCTCTGTAATGAGTTGGGAAACCTTCACGTATACTCACACTATTTTTTTAACGCGCATTTACAAGTTCTTTTTTAAGAATCGCCCAAATTTCCTAATTTTTCGTGTGTATTAGCTCATGGATTTGGCATCCGGAGCACCAAAAGTTTTTCTCAAAAACCATTATGAGGACCTCCGTAATGAGTTGGGGAACCTTCACATATACTCACACTATTTTTTAACGCCCATTTTCGAATTTACAACCTTTTTTTTAAGAGTGTATAAGTCCATGAATCTGACGCAGAGCATCCAAAATATTTTCTCAAAAACTTTATGAAGACCTTTGTAATGAGTTAGGAAACACCATATTTTGCACATAATTTAGATATTTAAAAGTCATTTTACTAAGAATTAGGAAATTACTTAACATAGAAATACTTTATCCTTTTAATTTCCCTTTGCTTGCTTCTTTGCATATTTTTGATTTCATCATTCAAAATTTACGGATAGAACAAAGGGAGGCTAACATTTCGCTCGTAACATTCTCAAAGAAATTCTTCATTTTAATAAACAGATAAGGAAAAATCAATAATTGTCTAATTAGTTAGTAATTGTTTTTGAAGACTACAAACAATTCAATTGTCATGATATTATAATTGTTGTGTGTTCAAATACTAATGAAGGATAAATGAGTTTTAAAAACTCTTTTAATCAATGTTTATTAAGCGGCATGTATAAAAGATCACGACAAATAATTTAAGACGGAAGAGGTAACTCAAAATCAAGACATTTTTCCTTTTCGACCATATGAATGTCTTTTATACTATATAAATGGAAATAAAACCTTCCTTTATTTTATTATTTGATGTTGTGAAGTGCTCATGAAAAGATGAAGAACTATGAAGGTGCAATTGAGTTCGAGCCTTAGATATGAAAAACATTCTATTGAAAGCGTTACTCTCAAATGGGCTCTACAATATGTGATTCGAATATTACAGTTGTAAATTGTTTATATAGAAGAATTAATCTGAATAGCTGCCCACGCAACTGCATAAACATAAAACAGACAGCAAATGTGTATATATGATTAATGTATAATCTATCGATACTGACAAAGAAAAGTAAACAGTAAATCCGACCAGATATTTGCATAAAGATCCCCAAACAGAAGCATAGTATTAACTGTTTACAAAAGAACTACTAGTATTAGACTTCTCTGTCTCAAGCACATAACAAATGCCAACATGTTTCACTGAAGCAGATGAGTAATTCAACACAGAGAAGCAGTAGATATCATATCGAAACAGCTCGAACATCGCCTAGTGAATTTAGATGGAAAATTTTCATATTTTTACATCTCATAAGACTTGAAGGATATTCTAATTGCACCTACAGTAGATTTATTCTGTCCTGACAGAGCACGAGCTTGAAGAAGAACAACGAAGCGTTCCCTGCATATCCTCCTGCAGAAACCTCTATGTGAAAGGAGAAAAAAATGGATTAAACCCACAAATGTTTTAACACTCTAAGGATACGAAAAGCACCTGGCTGGTAGTGCCTCTCAAAAAGGTGAACACGAAAAGAAAACAGATGAAAGAAGATCCGAAATGGAAACGAAAATAGAGACTGTATGAAACCTTTCCTGACAAGAAGCTTTGATGTTACAACTCCTGTACATGTACATGATTCTGGCATGGTACCTAGAAATAATCTAAAGCTCAAATGCTATCATGGAGGAATCTCAAGATAAAGTTACAATGCACCTAGAAGCTGATTTAATGAAGCTAACTCCGCATTCGTTTCCTTTGACTTTCATCTTCTGGACCCTAGAGAAAAGACAAATTCCAAACATAAAAAAACAAATTAGAAACCATAAACAGTAACCCTGGATCAACAAGCACATTCCCCGCATCTGGAAAAGTAAATAGTAAAAAAATCTCAAACTTTAAACAGTTTTGAGATTACAAATAGACAGTAATTTATGATAATCATTGAACACTAGAGACTCTAAAGAGTGGCCATTCTTGAGTCTCCTCAACTTGCACCTAATTATACACAATCAGGCACTCGAATTTGGCAGGTAAATTTAGTTGCATTTTTGAATTATTGTATTCAGAAAAGTATGCATTGTCATTAAGGGGTCGTTTGGTAGGATGCATTAGAAAAAAAATGCATGTACTAATACCTTGTTTGGTACACTTTTTCAGCCTATATATAATACCTAATGCAAGAATAGAGCATGTATTAGAAAAAGTATGCATGCATGAAAAACGCAGGGGGGTTTAAAGAATGCATTAGCATGGGTAAAGACACGGTTTCCCTCAAAACCTTCTCAAGATTCTTTCCATTTTATTTGTGGAGGGTATCTTTGAAAACAAATGATTTTTTTTTCGAAATATGCAATGCATGTTATATTTATTTAATACACCAAATCGAACGATACATAAGAAATGAATTCAGCACAACTATACAACCCATCCAACACTTCTCTTATACACCCCACCAAACAAACACCCCAAAGTACCGAACAACTTCAAAAACAAACTATAGATATTCGAGCTTCGAGCTATGGCCAATCTCACGTCCTCAACCACCCAAAAGTTGCTAGGAATACGACTACAGGGAAAAATAGACTACTGATTAAATTCCATTGTAGGTGTTTCACCACTAAGAGTGATACTACAGTCACGGGTCCATATTGCCATTTAGCATCATGTGTATCACCATCAGGTCATGATATTCAGCAATAACTAACACACTAATATTTAAAATGCAATCAAATAATCTAACCTAATAAAAAGGAAAAGAGAGGGCCCACCTCATCCACTTTTCTGGAGTCCTCATGTGGAGTTGCACTAGATTCAGATCTGCATTTCGCATGAATAATTGGACCCAACTGAGACCTTTCCATTCCAACTGTTGACCCACTTGGTGCATTCATGTAGACAGCCCCCCTATACATCCATTCTTCAGTCTCATCGCTGTAAAAATCATCAAAAGGCTCTCCACACAGTGCACAAGCATTCTGCTCATCGTCAGCCGGGACGGCCAATTCTTCATCATCCTTCGTTTCGACAACTTGCTCAGTCGGTAGAAATCCAGGAACTGCATCAGATCCCAAAGCCTCTGTACCACTAAGCCACATGTTGACGCTTACAAACCACTTACGAGAAGACTTCTGCTTGCGATTTTTCGATACTCGATTCTTGGTTACATGCCAATCCATATGACTGCTGTGAGCCTCTTGGCATTTAAATCGTAGGCCACAAGTTGTGCACTGTCTTGGAAGATCAGCATATAAAGCAGTTACTGCAGAATCGTGACGAACCTTCAGAAGATCCGGATTAAAATCAAGGCCCACAGGATCCTAAAAATTGTAACAAATGGCTGAGAAAAATCTTCAAAAGAAAATTGACAGTAGAGAAAGCTTGACATAGAATAAGTACCTGAGCGGGAGCTTGATTTGTCAATGAAATCAAACCTTGTGCCATGAGTGAGTTAATCAAGCTTGAAAAGCCTGCTGCTGGAGGGTTAGGATTAACCTGACCTGGATTTTGGGATGCTGGCATGAATTTAGAAGGCATAGGAAGTGGGCCTCTGGGAAAAGGTGGTAAAGCTCCTGAGGAAAATTGTGACGACGTATTTGGGACATTAACCAATGGTATAGACACTTGTGGACCTGAAACTGGACGGGAGAAGTGAGGACCTATAGAAGAACCAGGACCCGGTAGAGGGTATCTATAAGTTGGTGGTAGCAAATGGTTCGAGGCTGGAAGTGAGGCACTTGGAGGCATAGTCTGATGAATACGCTGAGAAAGCAATAGCTGAGGTTCTGCTGAAGCCATTTGTTCAGAATTTTGATGACTTGTAGAAAATGATGTGGGGTGTTGACTAGGAAATTGTGGAAACTTGATATGTGAGCTGCTCTTCAAATTATCAATATGTTGCTCAGGAAGAACTGGCCTGTCCAAAGTATGATTGACAACTGAATTGCTTGCATTATTTACTTCATAAGGACTTCTGACGTGATTATGAGGCAGAACAACAGGTTTTGAAGTCAAAGAATGGGGAGTGTGCACATTTTGGGGAGGCCATGGTACACCAGGGCCCCGTCCAGTAACCACCCGAACATCCTGAACTGAAGAGTCAAAAGTAGGATTCATTCTTGGCGGAACATATGGTGGCCTCCAAGTATGTCCATCAGCAGCCAAATTGCCAATCAAAGGGTGCTTTGATTCACCGGTCACTGATGAGATTCCACTTCCTTCACCCTTTAAATGTCTTAGAGGCAACTGTGGCACATTTTCTGGAAGCTTTTGAAGATAATGTGAACCTGAAATCAGAGATGTCTCATCGCAATATCCAGTAATTTTATTTCTCGCCCCTCGACCAGACTGCCAAAAGAACTGACATAATTTCAATATGAAAAAAAATATCTCTCAAGTGATAAAATAAAAAAAAGATGCCCCCTTATACAAGACAAAGAGCAAATGAATTAACTCATGGTGCATTATGATGCTATCTTGATCGCCAAATAAATGTGAGAAGTACGAGTTTGGTCCACATCCGTCAAATAACTCAGATAATAACAAATACAACCAAATAAAGTCACTGGCTCCAATTACGTTTGTTTTAGCCAATGGGAAGCAGATATAGAATTCCAATCTGAACAATCAGCTGAAGATAAGATTACAACATATGCTGCTAAGGCTAACTGTTATTGCTCCAAACAAGTTAGAGATATCAGAGACATAAAAAAGTTTGAATAACATTAATAAGCAAAAAACTAAGTTGCATAACATTAGTCAGCAAAATACTAAAGGAAAATAACTGCATGCGATAGTACATCAATACTAACCGAGTGAACATCATCCACGGAAGAATCATGAACTAAAGAATATTGCCCTCGATTAGCCCAGTTCCTTCTAGGGTCAGCCACCAATGGCCCAGCATGTTGTGAATCAACACAAGGTCTCATCCTGATACTCTGAGGATGGCGAAGAGATGCTGACAAATCATTAAACGGGCTCTGATCTGCTAAAGTTGGACTCATATCTTCCCAGTTAAACTCTTCCTCTTCGGTATTTTGCCATGTCTTAACTGCTAACCTATTGCCTAAGCCATTAATAGTGGCATTCCCAGTCTTTTGTTGCCTCAGATGGGCTACTTTTTCCCTTTCATCAATTCCATAAGCATCAATCAAAGCTCTAGGTCCTTGAAGATCAATTCCCTTGTTCATGCGATATTTAGGAGGAACGTCTGGTTGCTGATTCGCCCCATCAGGCAAAATTCTCTGCCACTCACTCCTCTCAACATCTCTACCTCTTACTCTGCTAAACCCATAGTCAAGTGCAGTATGAGACGGTGAGGCCCTTTCTCTGAGTCCTATGGCAGGATTATCCAAGGCAAACTCGTTGAGGGTGGGTGACAATGACCTCGGAGGCCCCACTCTATAAGGAGAGGATGATCTCGCATTCTTTGAAGATGTAGACAGAACTTGCTTGGCTTCCAGATCTGAAGATATATGACCTGTAGAATTTTCAGCTCTTACCTGCAACAGTCAAACTTCACTCTAAGAAATTCTACTCATCATCCCTTTTTGCAGTTTAAAACTCTTTCACGTGTTTAGCATCTAAGCGGAAACATATTAATAAGTACAATAAAGCAAGTCGGTCGGTGTAACTCAACTATGAAGCCTATCACGTTTACTTCAAAGTAATACCCTTATACCTACCAAACTAGTAAGAATACAGAAGTAACCGGAGTCAGCAGATTTATTAAATGCTATTTCATTCTACCCCATTCATCTAGTTTGCATGAAAGAAAATAGAACATGTGGATTGATAACTAGACTACGATATCTGTAGGGTGACTCCTTGAAAATATACTAAGCCAAGTTGCTCGAACAGTTCTAACTTCAAAAATACATGTCTAGGGATCATCTGTATCTGGAATAAAAAAGATCTAACCACATTTGACATCTAATGAGGAATGTCAACAGGGCATCCTCAATCAAGCTTGTTCTTCACTACCCCCCTATCTATCTCCCAATAAAATTACTTTAATTACAGGCCCAGGTACTTCCAAAGGACCAAATTCTCAAAACCTACATAAAGTACCAGTAAAGGAATGAAAAATGAGATGAAACGAAAAACTTCAATCAAGTGCTTCAATTATGTCTATCACAACTACCTATAGAAGATCCAACCATAAGACTCAACAATGTTGATGATGTGTGTCAACGATGTGTCTTACCTGTACTACAAGTAAAGTTGTATGCAGAAGGCTTTTAAACTTCTGTTATGCGTGATTAAAGCCTTCTACCTAATTTTAAACTTAGTCTCCTTGAATGACATTTCTGCCTCAATTTGATACTTCAAAAGTAACATTTTTTTTTAAAATGGTAATTTTCAGTCTTAAGCCCTAGAATTTGTTGGTGGTAAACATATTCTCCTCCCATTGGAATAAGCAACTCCAATGGAACCAAAGGAAGCTTAAAAGGCATAAATTAATAGAAAAAAATTCACATAACAAAAAACTTAGACCAAAATTGTCTCATGCCTACACTAATTAGATCCTCAGTGTTAGAGAGCCCCTGATTCATCTTGTTTTTGTACAGAAATTTCCAGTTATGTGCACTACCTTAGTGCTAAGTTATTCTGCTTTTGAATATATAACATGCTTACCTTGTCCAAGAAAAAAACATTTCAGATTATATTAATTAGTACAATATCTTTGCTGAAGACTTTTTCATAAATTTGGCCAAATCCTTATGTTTAATTCAACGATTTCGAATATTAGGTGTGGACATGAGAACCAAGGGGTAACAGATGATAAATCAAAATAAATACTTAATACAGCACCAGAAAACATAAATCAATCTGCAAATAGAGATGATTTAGAAAACAAAAAACTTGAGAAGGGAATAGATGTCAAGGGGAGAATGGGGATTCACTAAAAGCTTACTGAATCAATAGTGGAGTGCCCAAGCTGACGCCTTGCTTCCAAATATTTTGGATTTATATGAATGCCATGAGCTGGTCGCGGTGATTCAGATGCTCTTGACGAAGTCAAGCCAGAAGATTGTTGGACCCCCGGCTGTGAAAACTGAAGACGAGTTTCAATTTTCTGGAGAACAGGTGCTGGGAACACAGTTGACCATGTCCCAAAGAGGTGGCGCATTGCAGGATGCATGCTAGGGTGCACTTGCCTATATGCCTCACAGAAAACCTTGGAAAAGAGAGAGAAAATCATATAAAGTGGTATAACATCATAGCAGTCATGCAAATACCATATAAAACTACTCACCTCAGGTAAATGGGCAGAGAAATGCTTGATGTAGTCCTTGCCAATATTTTTTACAACACTATCCAGAAGGTATAATGCAGGTAGTTTCTGCTCAACTGGGACCTAAATAAAGAGAATAATATGAGGATGCAGAAAAATATGGGTAATAAATACATCAAAATGGCATGCTAAGAACAAAAGATTACCAGTTCTCCTGACAAATAAAAAAATAAGAAAGACGGAGACTCTACTTGTAAACATAAAAATCTGATTAAGTATTGGTCAGATTTAGCTTAACCTAAACAGTTACTACAAGTTATCAATAGTTTCACTATCAAGTGGTTTTAGCTATACTTGGCAGCGCCTCATCTGTTTTATCCTGCTTATGTCGCAGGTGATGTGTGGCCGAAAACACTTCAATAGTAATCCTTAAAACAACAAACCCCAGTGAACAAAATAATTATCAAAACGAATAAAGAGATGGCTATCTTTTCAGCCATAATCCTTATAAAACTCAAGCCACTGTAAAGTAGAAAATTTTCAAACTAAGTAGGGGAGTAGTTCCATGCTGATTTTCTCTATATCTCATATAGTTTTGATTATTTCTTTAGTTCTCCTTCAGTTCATTCTAAGAGGAATAACACTTGGCATGCAATCCCAGGAATTCCTTTTTCTTCATACAACTCACCTATTGAAAAAGCATCAACTGTAACCCAAACTACTCTTCCATGATATATTTCTCTTGAACTGTTGTATGTAAGAATATATCAAATCTATGCACCACAGCAAACAAAGGACAAACTTCCCCATCATCTATTATACAAGTATTCTGTTCATTTACACAGGGAAGAAATTGATCAACCAAAAGGAGCACGACTACAAACTTTTCTACATCTGCTGCCCAGTTTCTAAGAATCACTAAGCTTCAAAGGGTAATTTGTGTTACAGCAATACTAATCATAAAAATAAGTATATTCCGTTCGCATTGTAACATCAACCACATGACGCTTGAACTATTGGATATGGAAGCACCTTTCATCATTCTATTGTTTTAGAAGGAGAAACACCCTAATCTTTAACTTCATCTAAAAGCACATATGGAGATGATGAATCCAACACTAATACTCAACCACAAACTACCACACCAAACTTAGCCACCAGCAGCCCAAACAAAGAAAAATAAAAAGATGAAACAATTTAAGGAGACCAAATCAAGAGGACTGGAATATTATGAATGTATTACTTTAACTCGTTAATTTGAATCCATATTTGTCCATGCCCGATATAATCAATAATTTTGAGTGTCAGTCGCTCACAGTATACTTCTTCTAACTTTTCATTTCAGATTCAGAAGAAATGAGTGTAAGAGTTTTCACAAGCTCCTTACAACATAAATTCTGCAAGAACAGCTGAATCATGATACGTATAAGATCCCAGACTTTGTAACTGCTTCATTCAGTTACACACGTATTTGTCATGGAGATTAGCTTAAAGCATCTAAGTTCATTTCAATTGCTTATTGCCAAGGACTCCCATACCATAAAATGCCACATTTTCATACCAGAATTCACAGAATACTTGGACTTAAAATGTAGCATTCAACTTTTGATACCTATAAGACAATACCCCCGACAATGCAATAAACCAAACTAAAAAAACAGCATTTCCACAAAAACTTTTAACAGTTACAAGATTAACAATTCACCACTACAGTAATCAACACAATGCACAAGAATCAACACTCCTTAAACAATACAGTTCATCTTGACACTTCAATACACTTCAAAATGATAGAATTCGCCATAGAAAAAGCAAAGGCAATACCATTTTTACATCAGAACAAAAGAAACCACTTCTTTAAGATAATCAGATTGAAAAATGGGAATTGAAACGGCTAGGATTAACTGTTGTTGTAAGCAGCATTTCATAAACCCTAAGAAAACAGAATACCGTAAAACAATACCTCTAAAATCCGATTACAAATCGCATGAGCAATGCCTTCACCATGTTCTCTCTGTTCGCCAGCAATGATGGTAAGGTCAGTAATGATAGGCTTAGAATTAAAAGCCAGTTCCGACAACAACATTTCATAAAGCCTAACAATCTCATTCATAGACGGAGGCAACACGATAACATCATCATCACCTCCCTGCATAGAAGCCCTAATTTCTATTTCCCTCTCCTTCAACGCCGACTTATATCGTTCGATTACAGAAGATGACAAAGGTTTTGGTGGCGCCACGGCAGCGTCGTTTTGGATTAACTTAGAATTTGCATAGCCGCCGGCTAAAGCCATCGGAGTAGAGTTAGGGTTTATGCCTCCGGTGGTGTGGGGGTGGGGGGGAGAAAGGTGGGGT
>NC_028648.1:80480320-80496681 GCF_001406875.1 Solanum pennellii | reverse complement strand
AAGGTGGGGTGGGGGGTTAGAAGAAGAAAGAGAGAGTGATGAAATGAGAGTCCCCAGAAGAAAAAATGATAATTCATGTCCTAAAAAAGACACACTATTTTAACCAAATTACTGTAATAATAATAAAATAAAATATGAATTAATTGACTCCTAATTAGTCAAAAAAAAATTAAATAGATTATTACTAGCCAATATTTTTATGGGAAAAAAAAATTAATTAGTAAACATTTTATATATTAAATATTAAATATATATACAATTCTATTTGACTAGATTTTCTTTTTATAACAAAATAAGTTTGAACTTTAAATTTTTTATAAATATATTTTTCAACGGTTTTTATTTATCTAATTTTTCGTAATTCTTATAATTATTTATTGGTTTTTTATTATACAAATGATATTAATTGTCAACAAATTTTTTTATGATTATATTTCTGTTAAATTATAAATTACAAAGTAAAATAGTATCATAATAGTTATATTAATTAAAATTTTATTGTTAGGCTTGAGAATAAAATAACTAATTAAAATTTTATTATTAGCCTCAAGGATAAATTATTTTTGTTAAGGGTAAAAGAGAAAAAAATAAATTTTATTTTAAAACAATGAAACAATTTTCATTATTATGTAAAAATAATAATTTTTTTAAAAAAAGGACAAAGTACAAATCACACTAAATAGATGAACTCCCAAAAAAAAAAGTGTCACTAGACTGCTGCAATTCCTAAGAGATCATTTGCCCGCCGGCGAGTATTTTCCCGGCGACATTATTCCCGGCGTCTTCGGGCATCGTAATGGCTTCCTCTATTCCACCACCGAGATCGGTCGCTTCCGGCGGTTTCCAGAACCCTAATAAGTCATTAAGCTTCTTTGCAAACGCAATGAAGAGAAAAGACAGTTTCATACAGTTTTTCGCCATGACAGGAATACTTCTATTGAGTTTAAGATCGCTTGGGCAAAAGTATCGTATTCATAATCTAATGGAGGATAATGCTGCGCTTGAGGAAGAACAACAAGGACTTGTTCGGCGAATGGATCATATTAGGCAAAGCTTGCTTGCTGAAGCTGCTGCTGAGCCTACTGGTCTCTTTGCTTCCCGTCTTCGTCGCCTCTTCGGTGAAGACTGTTGAACAGTAAGATTGTGTTGTTCTATGTGAGTTATTCCTGCATTTTCTGCTTAGTGTTAATGAATTAAGCAATATATATGAGTTTTCAATTATTTGTAGATGTGATATTTTGAAATGAAATAGGATGAATGCTGCAGAATTGAAAAAGATGATTTTTTTTGTTTGATGTCTTAGAATTACACAAAGCAGACTACAACCTAGCTTTAACTTAGCTTGCTTGAGCCTTTAACAACACTTGGACATCCTTTGGGACCAATTATAGATGATTTCATCGTATTACCAGCTCGCTTAGTGATCGAGCCTAAGTCGATTTATTGTTTGATCAATGGACTTGATCTTTACGTGGGGCGTTAAAACAAAGTGTCTGTCTTCAGAAACAACATGTAAAGGTCAGAGGCGTAGGAATTTTAGCTTATAATAGCTACTATGGAAACTAATTGAGCAGGCCTTACCAAAGGGAAGTGAAGAAGAGAAAAGAAAACCAGTGTTTTATATTGTATAGTGGTTTAGTCGATGACATCCCATGCGATGCATTAAGAGTTTAAGTTCTTAGATGGTCATCCAAGATACAGAAATAGCTTAGTGAAATCACTTTTGTTTGTTTTATACCAATAAAATGACTCATGTTTTACCCATTATCCCACAAAATAACCCCCGCATGAAAATCACTAGAAAATGATATTACTGGTACCTTTGGTTTGAGAGTCCGTAGGTATAAAGTCATCCTATAAATATACCTTTATGCATATAAGAACTTCGGAAAAATTATCTAAACTGAGCATTTTTATCCCCTTCACACTCACCTGATGAAAAACCTCATGACTGCCTTCAAGAACTAGTATTTGGTAGCAGATAAGTAATTTACGGCCTGAATTTCAGGGATTCACCAATTGAAAGTTGGAACGGGTAGAAGAACCTGTTTCTGGAATAATAGATGGTTGGATGAAGAGAAATTGATGGTTGAATTTCCCTTTCTGTGCAACTTAGCTAGAAATAAACAATATTCAGTTGCTGAATGTTACACAAAATAGTCATGCTGTAGTAAAAATAGTTCCTTTTATCAGTTTATGTATATTGTGAAGATTGGAGATGTTGAGTAATATGTCCTCTCTGAGCAGCTCAACTGTTAGCTTTACGACTATCCTGGACTCATGGTGTACAGTCTTTCTATACAATAATTGAATGAAAATGTTGTGGCCTTTTAGATTATTATGGATGCATGACATCATTTGTTTTTTGCCCAGATGAAGTACACACCATAAAGTATCGAAACTACTCCTCCTGTCCATTTTATGTAACATACTTTCATTTTTAGTATGTTAAAAAGAATACCATACTTCCTTATTTAAGAAAAAATTATTTTTTAACTTTTTATTTGACGTTTAATGAGACAATTTATAGTCAGTCAATTGTCTCTGGTTTATTTACACCACTAGTTTTAAAAGTTAGTCTTTCTTTCTTAGACTCTATTCCTCGTCATACACCGCCACATAAATTGGGATAGAGAGGGAGTATCTGTCTTTGGGTTTGGCATTTCTGTGGTTTGTTCTATAATGCCTCCTTAATAGTTTAAAGATTGTGATACCCATATCTCTGTTTCGAAAAATAAATCAGGCTCGATTGTTTTGGAAACAGCTGGAAGGTACGTGTCTGTTGGCTGGATTAAACATCAGTAGTTTGGAGGCATTTTTCTCTGTGAAGTTAGTTTTCTTTGGAGGAGTTCTTAATAAAGGACGAGGTGAATGAGTGATAAATCCATGTTATTTGTCATTTGCCATGCTTTATTTATGTTGCAACTCTTTTCAAGGACATTGACAAAATTGTGTTTCTTTTTTAAAAAATTGAAGTAACCATTAAGGGGTTGTTTGGTAGGGTGTATAAGAATAGTACTAAATAGGGTGTATTAGTAATGTTGGTAATACTTGGTATTAGTTATGCAGACATTAGTTTTAATCAACTATTTGGTTTGTTGTATTAAATGAATTTGGTGTATATAGAATTGGAATAGTACCCCATATTATTGATTCCATGGTTTACTATGTGAATAGTACTGAATAGGGTGTATAACTAATACATAGGATGGAAACACTATCAAGCAAGGGATTAAATAATACCAAGGCTAATACATGTATTATTATGCCTCTTTCAAAACGTTCCCTTAGTGTCTATACCTGAATAGAGAGGATGCAGATGATACTTTGCTTCAAGTTTTTCTTTCATTTTACAAGTTTGTCTTACTTCGTAGAGGCTGAACGAGATTGATAAACTGCAGAAGTGGCTGTGTAGTTACTCTTCTATCTCTTCGGCCTTAAAAGATGAAATTTTGTTGTATAGTTTTCGTTTTTTTTCAAGAGGGAAGGGAATGGGGCGTGGAAGGGCAAACAAATTGAAAATTCGAACTTCCACCTGTATGTGTAAGGTGGGTAAGCTCATTTCACCAAGTGAGACATACCTATTCCCTTTAAGTTGTTTTTACTTTTTGCTTCTTTACAGATTTCATTTCGTGTCCCTATTTTCCTTTGTCTTGAAGTTGCTTCCTACTGTGAATTATGGCAGATTTTAATAACAATTAGTATGACACCAAACTTGGTTGACTGTTTTCAGGCATCATGGATTCAAACTGTCTGGAACATACGCTCAATCATGTCAAACCGAAGCAGAATTTACCTTCAATTCCCTAATCTCTAGATCACGATATACAGTTCAATTACTTGACAGTTGACAATAAACCTGCCGCTTTGTTGCTTCAAAGGATGGCGATTTACTTGCCAGTTCGTTTATGCCAGATTTGTCTTTGGAGTTTGAATCTGGTAATTTTGTGAATCACGTTGTGCTTCTTTCTTCGAGTGCTGTTATATATATACAGCCTGAGAGAGCAATGTAACGATTAAGTAGTAGTACTGGCTTAGTTTACACAACTTCTAGTTTTATTTACACATAACACTGAGTTGTCTTGAATCATAACAAATAAATGGTTGTTTTCTATCTATTTGTGGGAAAAAAACAGCTGATGTTGCAACAAAACATGTCTCTTTGATGGTAGAAACACACTATTATCGAGTTTTAAGATATGATTGTCCCTAAAAATGAAGATTGGTGACCTAGATGGCCAGGGTCATTTCTTGCGTTAGTTGAGCTTTATGTCCTTTCAACATTCCTTTTCATCTTGTCTTATCTTGGACGCCGCAATGGTTTATTGTATTTTATATATAATGTTTACTCTAAAGATTAAGAGGATAGAGAGTCTCCCTTTTATAAATCCAATTTGGATTGATTCTCAGGATCGACCCCTTACCATAGGCATGTCTACCGACACTTGACAAAGTCTTCGGCTTGCTTTAGCTATGAAAGAAAAGAATGAGAATTGAATTCCATCTTTCGAAAAAGGAAAAAAAATCTGATATACCGTTCAACTTTATCATTTAAAGCTTATATGTCCCTCGCTATGAAAGTAGTAGCTCATATACACCCTTACCGTTGTACAAACAGCTCACATTTTACCTTTAACTTTTTTAAGAAATAGTTTTCATACATAAATTATTTTTTTAACTTCTTTTATTATCATTATTTGAGTTTTTAATTCTTAATGTATTTTTTCTTTTATTCCTTGATGTAAGAAAAAAAATTAAAACAGTTTTTTGGCTATATTATAATTTAAAATTATTTTTCGGCTATACTGTAATTTAGTTTTTGTATTTGGAAAAAAATTGGGTCATCTATAATAAATTATACAAGAATATTAGTGAAACATAAATAAATTTGACCATCAAAATAATAAATCTAAATTAGACATTAAAACAAAAAAAAAAGTCAAAAGAATATATGTTTGAGGAGGATTAAGTATACCCATATGGGATTATATTTTGTTTAAAAATATTATTAAAAAACTAAACTAAAAAATTTTTCACTTCTGTTAGAGAAAAGGGTATATATGAGTGATTCCTATACCGGTAGAGGTATATATGAGTCACTTTCATAACGAGGGATATATCAACTCTAAATGACAAAGTTAAGAGGTATATCAGACCTTTGCTTCAGCTAATATCCTTCTTTTTTTTTTTGTGTTACAATTCTAGAACTTAACGGAGTAAACAATATTAAAAGTATCTTTGGGTTGTTTTAATCCAATAGAACTGAACATAACATAACGTGAATTTCTAATCATAGATACAAAAACAATAATTCTTAAATTATAAATTTTAAGACAACTAAAACAATAAGAGTAGAACCAAATGCAATTTATTTTAGGGTAAACAAATAATGTATCTTAATGTTCGTAAAACCTATACGTAAATTATCTCTAAAATACATAAAATAATAATGAAGAAATAATGAGTTTTACACCTAAATTATCTCTAATAATACAAGAAAATAATGATGAAGACATAGCAAATAATAAGGAAATACCTCTGCTAAAAAAAACTACTTTAACAATTTTTAATAACATATTTTTTTCATTCATCTTGATTCTTGACTTATCTTAAAGTAAAAAAAAGTTGCATTGAGTCCTAAAAGCTAAAGACTCTACAATTACTTTTTCGAACTTTTTACTTACAGATAAAATTACTTAATTTCCCTGTTTTATTTACAAAAAATTAAAAAGAATAAAACATAAATAAAAGTATCATGTTTTAAAATTTTCAATACCATCACTGATAATTATTTTCAATTATCTTCTTAATATTAGTCATGTTGTTGTTATTTGAAAAAAGATCTAATAAATAAGATAAGGAGTATGAAAAACGATGCTGAACTTTTGGATTATTTTTTTTAGTGAACATTTACCCATTTATGAATAATAACATTTTTGGGTTTTGAAAAATTGTTTTTAAAGTAATATAATTAATAATTTGTTACTCTCCGATTTTAATTTGAGTATTTAGTTTACCGAAACACAAAAAATTTACATCTTCAAAAGAAACAAAATTGTACCTAAAGAAAATGTCAACATTTTTTTTCTTCCTTATTCTATGAAATTAACTAAAATGTCAATATTATATTTTCTTCTTTGCTTTTTCTTAATAGAGTATTTAAATTAACGTCTCCTATTTAAAATGAAAAAAAAAATTGTATAGAGTCCTAAAACCAAAGACTCTACAACTAATTTTTCAATGTTTAACTTATTTGGAGAAAAATCTTCCCTCCGTTCTACTATTTTACCAGTAATTTGTAAACATAGCTGAATCGATAATTATTTTTGAATATATCCTTAATATTAAATGGTGTGTTGTTATAAAAGAAAATGTCAAATATTAAAATGGAGGAATCATTTATTCTTCCTTATTCTATGCAAATACTAAAATCCATGCATTACATAATTCATTTTTAGAGATGATACTGTTAACAAAATTTTCTTTATTCCTATGAGCTTGAATTTGAAACATGTAATTAAAGGTAGAGAAATATTAAGTATCCCTCTACCGTTTATGTTGATAAATAAGTTGATATTAGCGTTAGAGATATATTTGATTTGATTTGACTTATATAAGAATGGGCTTAATTTAGCTCAACTTGATGTCAAAGACTTGCTAAGTATTAAATTTATTTTCGGAAAATGGTATAATGTTGTGCCTAAGTATCAAAAATGATTTCAAATTATGTTCTTTTACTTATTAAACTATAATTATGCTGCAACGTTATATTTAAACCTAAAATTGTTATATTAGTTTACACAACTTCTAGTTTTGCTTTAACATAACATTGCATTGCCTTGATTGAATTATAACAAATGAATTTGTTGTTTTCTATGTATTCGTGAAATTAATTAACAAATGTTATAATAAAATGTATATGGCATTTTGTTTGTGGAATCATTTTTGTATCGACTTCTAATAAATGATAGTCTCCAACTCTCTAAAAAAGAAGTTGGTGACCTAGATGGTCAAGATCTTTCCTAACCTTATCTGAGTCTTATGTCTCTTCAACATTATTATTCATGTTGTCTTGTCTTGGGCACCGCAGTGAATTGATTATCCTACATATAATATCTACTCTAAGGATTAGGAGGATAGATGATCCCCTTCAATATATTCGATTGAGATTGATTCTCAAGATCGACCATAGGTGAGTCTATCAACACTAGACAAAGTCTTCGACTTGCACGATATCACCAGTGGCGGAGCTAGAAATTTCTTAAAGGGTGTCCAAAATTAGCAACTTGTTATGTTAAGGGTGTCCAAAATAGGTTATTTTATCATTTCATATATCATTTTACTTGTAAATAAATTATTTTTTTCCGACAAAGTGTGTCCAATTAGACACCCTTGACACTATGTGGCTACGCCACTAGACATCTCGTTCCATTTGTGAAAAGATTGAGAGTTAAGTTTCACCTCGTGAAAAACACAAAAGGTCCTCAAAAGCGTGGTTGATTTGTTCTTTTACCACTCAGTCATTAGGCCTTATTTGTTTGCATTAAGATTAAAACATAACGTTTGAATTTGAATGCACATCTAAATGATTAAGATGTTATTGTAGATCTGAACATTGAATTATTAAGACTGTTTGTTTTCTCACCATCAAATATATTAAATTAAAAGATTATAAAATATAAAAAGTATAACAATACTAATATACTTTTTAAAGCAAATTTATACCAGTAGACAGTGTTCTAGTGGCTTACCTTTACCAATCCTAATGAGATACTTATCCTTTACTAATTAACAATCAATAATCATGAAGAAAATACGAGCTAGAGATAACTAGATATTCTATGATCATCACAAAGTTTATAAGAACTCTATAAGATATTACAAGTGACCATTCTTAAGTAATAAAAAATCATAAAAACCAACGAGAAAGTTGAGTTATCAACCTCAAACTTCCTTTTACAAATGTATGAACTATAAAAGATAGATTGACCTTCTAAGGGGACTTGAAGTATTTTTCTCTCGTCTTCTTCAAATCTGTCCAATAGCACTTGATAGTCCATCACTTCTTTGCTTTATTGGATCTTGTTAAAGTTGTTGACACTATCATATGATTCTGTTTCGTCGGTCGCATCAATGGTGTCTTGAAACAAACTCCTCTACGACTTTACCATCTCAACTATGCTTTCTTCCATGCTTCGTTTTGTTGTTGCGTTGTTACCTCGGAGAAATATCAGCATTCCTCTTCCTTTTTCTCAGAGATGTCCTCATAGCAAATTTATCTAGGACCAAGTACTACTACCACAATAATACTCATACACTCAATATAATTTAAACAATATTGTAATTAAATGTTACATCTTTAATATATTTTTGGAAATATTAATGTAACATAAGAACACTAAACTAATAATGAATATACAACATAATATCATCCAACTGTATCAAATTAATCAAATGTTGAAATTTTTAAACTGAATATATGGACTGTATTTATTTTTTATGGCCATAACATTAGTTAATTTATTATCCTCCAATAACAGTATATGTGTAGAAAAGACTGCTATGAAGCTTCAATTCCATGTAGCTCGTCTGGTGAAAGCTCGTCCAGTGGTGGTATATTTGTAGCTCTTTTGGTGGTAGCTCTAGTGGCTCATCCGGTGGTGGTACATTATTGAGCTTAATTGGAAGTACTTTTCATATTTAATATTCTTTCTTTTGTGTGTAACAATTCTAAAACTTACGAGAGTAACAGAATCAAACATAACAGAAAGTGCTAATCATTGATAGGAAAACAACAATTCTTAAATTATAAATTTCAAGACAACTAAAACAATGAGAATAGCACCGGTTATATACATAGTAACACAAAAAGTAAACTTAACACAAAAAGTAAGCAAGATAACATAAAAGTAGGAAAGATATCACAAAATAATAAGGAAACATTCTATAACATACAGAAAAAAAGAAACTTACAATAGTTAAAGCACAATAAACAATTTAATCAGAAATGAGATCATAAACTACGACAATCTTATCTTGCAGGATAACGAGACGACACTCAACTACCTACTTTTAACACCCTAATCCGTGAAAATATTATATCAATCAAATCTATCAATTTCAGTTGGCCCTTAGTTTAACATGGTCTTGTTGTGGAATTCAGACACCTTGCCACATAAAAGAGCATTACTTGGAATCAGATATTCATCTTGTAAGGAGGTTGATGTTGTGTATACCCTCATATATAGTTGTTGTCCAAGATATCGTCGCGCCCAAAACTCTGATCTTATGTTCCAAATTCCCACATTGTCTAATGCAATGTATATCGCTGTCCATGACCTTGGATACACCTACATTTTCCAGCATTTTCTGTTAGTCTTCTTTCCGAGATAAGAAATCATTTCATAGTATATGAATTAATCTGATCACCTGAGTTGTGCTACGATAAACTGCATCACGAAGATTGTATTGATTCCTGCTTGTTGGAGTCCAGTGTCCTCCGTCCATGCTAACATTTAAGAATAATTCACCTCAAAATCAAACACAACTCAATAGCACTCCCTTTTTCTCAATTGGGACGGAGGGAGTAATAACTAGAAATTGGAATAAATGACGAGTGTTCTTACCCTACTACCCAAAAGGCATAACCAGCAATATGCCAACTTTGAACGATCCTCTCCTTGTTCTCGAATACAATCTCAATGAATGTCCTATAGTCAGTTTGCAAAACAGATGTGTTGAGTTGAATCCTTCCACCGATAGGGACATCATGTATGTTTCCGGGGTAGAATCCTCCTATCTTGAAGTAGTCAGCTAGCTTCAATGGAGTGTCATCCGTGGGCACAAACGACACACTATTGACAGCATATCTCTGCTCACCATTCACCTGACCAGCAGAGGTTGCAAGTCTGATAGTTCTAGTTGTACCAATCATACCATAATGATACGCGCCTTGTGGGTTAGGCCTTGGTCCATTAGCTGTCAAGTTAGTCCTAATCAAAGACACGAAAAAAATGAGCACCTAGTTATGTTAAAAGAGCGAAATATGACAAGTAAAGTGGTGAAAGCAAGTTCACACCTGATTGAACGTGCTTGGTAAAGTGACCAACCAACTTCGATGGTTGGTCCACTAGGGATCGGTCCAGAGACCGTGCTGTTAGAGGTGCTGTAGTGAAGTACACCAGTGGTAGTTAGAACCTTAGACGTGAAACGAGATGAAACAACAATGTAGTAGTCCTTTGGTGCTTGATCAGCTGTGATGAGGACAGAGTATGATTGTCCAACATGAACATCGAGTGAGGTATACGTCTCCTGCATTGTGTGTGTACCCTCTACTTCCACCAACGTCAAGTTGTGTCCTTCAATACGAAAGTTCAGTGAATTTTCCAATCCAACATTCAATATCCTCAGTCTATACGTTTGCCCTGCAGTACTCATACATGTTAGAATATTCCTTTTCTAACTCTGTTACACAAACAGAATTACGAACATTTGCAGTTGTATTTACCTTGATCCACTGTGTAGGTAGCGCCATTAGGGCCGCGACCATTGATGAGAATACCATCAGGAAAAGGCAACTTGTGTCCTCTGTCAAGAATTGCTTTAAGGTTCTGTATCAAAACTAATAAGTATCAAAACAAAATCGTCAACAAATATAATGACATCTAGCTTGGTAAATTGTACCGTGTGATTTCTCTTGTACCAATCTCCAATAAGGACGGTGAAATCGCCAGCATAAGCAGGGAGAGGAACATGCACGAAAGGTCCGCTAAAGATCCTGATGGAACCAAAACCACCAGCAGCTTTGTGAAATGCAGTTGTTGGAAAATAGTAAAAGCTTCCTATTTGATCCTTCATTTGCAAACGGTATGTGAAATTCTTCCCCGGTGGTATGGGGCACGTCGTGCCCCATACTCCGTCTTGATATGAATTTCTCCTGTTTTGCACTCCGTGCCTATATACATAGATTTGCAAACGAGTGATAAAAGAACGATATGCATACATCACAATGTGGAAAAAAAACATAACAAGGTGACGATTGTCCAAGATCACATTAGTGTGACCATTTCATATCTATATATTTTTATTCATTTGATAAAATCAAGATAACAAATAAGCCAAAAATTACCATGAAAGAAGAAAATCATCATCCAAATTGTTGATGACATTGATAATAACATTGTCATTTGTGACAGAAATAATATCAGGTCCAGGAAACTGCCCATTGATCAAAATTCCCTATACACAAACAAAAAGAAAAAACATTACTACAAAAATCGAATCCACAAAACATAGAATAGACTATCTATATCACACTCGTTCCACAACACGAAAAAATTAAACAGACAAACCTGTTGTGGAACACCAAGAGGAGAAATAGTTCCATAAGTAACATTCCATTCGTAGAATCTATAAGGATTTTCTGCTACTATACTATTCACAACGAGAAATGATACCAAAAAAACTACTAATAATTTGTTTAACAGCATTTTTTTTTCTTCTTAGTGTTTTTTTTAACAGAGATGTTGAATTAACTCTCATATTTAAAGTAAAAAATAGTTGCATAGAGTCCTATAAGCTAAAGACTCTATAACTACTTTTTTTTTTTCAAAATATTTAACTGAGAAAAATACTCTCTCTATTTTATATTTTATCAATAATTTGTAACGGTAGCTTTCAGTAAAAAAAAAAAAAATCTCACTATTTTCAACTGTATGCTTAATAGTAGCTACACAGTTATTTGAAGAATTATTATTTTTTCAAATGAGCATTGAAAAAAAACTAACGTAGAGAGTAATTAAATACAAAAATCAAAAGGTATCATTTTTATTTTTTTGGGACCTAGAAATAATTAGTGTTAGGGTAAATTTTGGAAAAATAAAATAATGAATAGTAACATTTTTGGGCTTTGAAAATTTGTTTTTTTGGAGGGGAGTACAAGCTTTAATAATTTGGTACTCTCCCATTTCAAATTTAAGTGGATTAATTTAACTAAGCACAAAATTTTTAAAAATAATACGAATTTTTTAATATTGTTATATTAGATTAAAAATGTAATATAATGTACTAAAATGCATTTTTACATATTAGGTCTTAAAAATTAAAATCTACCTGAAACATTGAAATTATATAGAGAGTTAGTTAATATTGAGACATTTTAAAAAAAAAAAAGATCCTACCAAAAGAAAATGTCAACATTTTTTTTCGTTCATTATTCTATGCAACTAACTAAAATTCATCTATTTTCAGGGTCGAACTCAAAAATTTTAACTAAAAATAGAAGAATCTTAATCATTTCATCATAATTCATGTTGATAAATAATTAAAAATTGTCATGAGCGTTGAACTACGTTCGATTGATTACTTCGATTTGAGCTGATATAAGAATAGAGCTTGACTCGATGCCAAGACTCACTAAGTAGAAATGTATTGAAAATAATTTTAATAATCATTCTTAACATTATATGTAAGCCTAAAATTGTTTTTCTTTTTACTCCAAGATGATGTGAAATATATGAATTTTTAAATTTAAAAATGTGACATTATTTTATTAGTCTATGTATAATTTTTGTAGAACTTATAACTATATCACATAGAGTTCAAAGCTCAATGTTGACTTCTTATTAATTATCAGATCCAAAGCCTATTAATTGATGAAATCTATGAAAAAAATTAAAACTTGAAGTGCACTTCATGCTGAGTTATTTGACAAATAATTGTTTATACAAAGTGTTTAATATAATAATATAATAAGACAATTTTGACTTGATAATATTAAGATAAGTTGTTTTAATGCCATAATAAGTCAACTAAACTAATTAAGATCAAGCATAGGGAAGGAGGCAAAACGTTTTTAAAAAATATTTTAACCTAAATTTTGATGAACTGAAATATGTTACTCTGAAATATCGAGTTAATAAATAAATAGATCAATAATTAATTTAAACTTAGACGAATTAAAATATCTTTAATTGACCAAACTGATAAAACCACTTCCCCTATCTACATGGAACAACAATAACAACTCTACAAAGTACAAAGTTATAATTTGTTGAATAAAATGTGACCGATTAATCAAACCAATAAATCACTTTCTCCTATCCACATGTAACAACAATAAACATCACTATAAAGTCATAATCGAATCTTTTTATTGAATAAAATGTGACCGATTAATCAAACCAGTAAAACCACTTCCCCTATCCACATACAATAACAATAACAACACTAAAAAAAGTCATAATCAAATCTTTCTGTTGAATAAATTTTTACCGATTAACCAAATCAGTAAAACCACTTCCCCATCAACATGCAAAAATAATAAATATCACTATAAAGTCGTAATTGAATCTTTTTGTTTGAATAAAATGTGACCGATTAATCAAATCAATAAAACCATATTCTCCTATCCACATGCAACAACAATAAACATCACTATAAAGTCATAATTGAATCTTTTTATTGAATAAAATGTGACGGATTAATCAAACTAGTAAAACCACTTCCCCAATAAATTTTTACCGATTAACCAAATCAGTAAAACCACTTCCCTATCAACATGCAAAAATAATAAATATCACTATGAAGTCGTAATTGAAATCTTTTTATTGAATAAAATGTTACCGATTAATCAAACCAATAAAACCATATTCCCCTATCCACATGCAACAACAATAACAACACTAACAAGTCATAATCAAATATTTCTCTTTTGGTTGACTTTGTGATTAATGATTCAAGGGTGTGTGGATCAAAAATCTAACATGTAACATACGTTATAAACAAAACAAAAAATGTTAACTCAAAAACATGAATGAAACTTATGTGTCAACAAATACATAATGTATTTTGTGCCCCCCAAAAAAAAATACATAATGTATTTACAAGAAACTCAGATGTCAATCAAAATGTATTACAACATTCTGAAACCATGATGTTACACTTACACTACGAACTAAATTATATTCAACATGAAATCGAGATGGTCGAAAAATCGTGGCAATACACTACTAGAAACAAAGGTTTTTCCACCTACGAATCATTGGGAAATTCATATGAAAACTGTGAAATTAGGTCTTAGGCCTAACTCACACCCCAAAAGCTAGCTCAAAGGGAGGAGGATTGCCCAAGCCTTATAAGGAGTCCACCCATCTCATTAATCACCGATGTGGGACTTTTGTCATTCTTTAAAAAACATCCAAAGGAATGTTTCCTTTTGTTGTAGCACTACCCTCCTCCTTCTTCTTTTTCGTTGTTTATTCTATTTTTGGAAAAGGGTTAAAATTATTCTTTAAGTATCCGAAATAGCTTAAATATACCCTCAAACTATATTTCAGCTCAAAAAATATTCTTACCGTCAAACTATTGGGTCATACCTACCCTTCTAGTTAAGGATAGCTTTGATTATTTTCCGTAGTCATCTATGTGGAAGTGGGGTTCGTTTGTGCACATGTGGCTTCAGCACACACATGGATTATTTTGTTAACTAGAAGGGTAGGTGTGGTCCAATAGTTTGACGAGAAGGGTATCTTTGAGCTGAAATATAGTTTAAGGGTATATTTAAGTTATTTCGGATAATTTAAAGGTAGTTTTTACCCTTTTCACTTCTATTTTTTAAAATATTGACGGATAACAAATGTGAATCGTTTCAAGCAAATCATTTATCAAAAGAAATAAAACAGCTAGAGGATTTCATATCTAATAGTTGAGACTATAATCTAGAGGATATTTTGAGTTGTTGAGGATTGAATAATCAATGTATACTTTTTGTATAACTAAGTTATATATATTCATTTCTTTTTAGTATATCATAATGTATATGCAATGTTTAATTTCTATTACTTTTGGCTACGTTTTATGCAAATGAAAAAATAACTATATTTGTTATAAGTCAATTACTTCAATATATATATATATATTATATACATATATATAAGTCCGCTGGCCCGTACGTTTGGAGCAATGTGGCTTGGGCAGAATAAAAAAATGAAAAATTACATAATATAGCAAACATTAATACATATTTAAGGTGAATAGCTATAGTTTACTTTTTTGTGTTTCATAGATATACTTAAATATTAAATAGCAAAGTTAATCAATTATACATGAATAATCATTTTTTTTCAATTATATTAAGAAATATCAAATAGCAAAGTAATTAGTATAGACCTAATCAGAAGCGGAGCCAGAATTTTTAATAAAGGGTTCAAAATCAGTAGAAACAGACACATGAAGTAGCCGAACAGAGTTCGACATCTACTATATATACACATAAAATTATTTTAACCATGTATAAATAATATAATTTTCCGCGGAAGAGGGTTCGGATGAACCCCATTCGTACAACGTAGCTCCGCCCCTGGGCCTAATCAATTATGTCAGGCATGTTTTCAAATACAGTAACCCTTTAACTATAGTCATTTTTATAAGTTACTCTAAAAAAAATAAGTAGGATACTAAAAAGTAAGTGAATAACAAAAGGAATCCAATTAAATGACTACACACACATATATATATAATGTATCAATATTGTAGTATAATTGTATAATGATGTATAATTATGTATCAAAGATATATATATATACATCTATAGCAACAGTTCATCTTTCTTGCAAGTATTTTTTTTTTAATTCAGATCAACTCAAATCTCCTCTAAACAATTTCAAAATTTAGAACGAATACCTAAAAACAAATTGTATACCTCTTTTTAATGCAATTGGTAATCCAGGTCTATCAATGGACACTTAAAGCCTATATATGATGCCCATATGTTTGGTTTGAAACATAGATGGGCCTAAGTTTGTTTTGAAAAGTGACGGGCTTAGTATTTTTTTATATATACGTGTCAGATTAAAAAATAACGTATTTTTGAGGATTCAATATGAGAGTGTAATGTTTAGAGAATCCTATCAACATAACTTTTTTATCGAGATGGGATGTTGTATATATTACAGATACAGAGCGTGTCAAAGTTCGATAACATGACATTTCAACTAGTCAATCAGGTATTTGTCGTCTCTCATCAACATAAGAACTCTGACGTCTATTAAGACTTAGACATATAGAATAATAGTATTAACATATCATATTTCAACCTCTAAATAGAAAAACTTAGTGAAATTCAAATCTAAATTTTGGATATGTTACAAGTTTCTTTTTACTCCCTTAGCTTTTTTACTTTTTACCAAGAAATTGTTACTATTGTACAATCCTTTTTAAGTTTTTTTTTTTTTTTTTTACTATATGAACTTATTACAGCTGTATTAATTATAACTAATTTGAACTCGAACTTTGTTTGACTTCCTGTCTAGATGCATGTTCTATATATCTTATCAATACTAAAGAAGAATTGACCATCTATA
>NC_028648.1:80458762-80480019 GCF_001406875.1 Solanum pennellii | reverse complement strand
ATGCACTTTCGTTTGGTTGCTGGTTAAGAAGTAAATCACTCATATATTAAAATCAACATAATGTGGTAGCATTTTAGTTGTTACGTATAAAATTTAGTTCACCAAATACGATGATTGGTTACCAACATAAATCCCGCGAAACTATACATGTATAAATATGAAGTATATACTGTATTTATTTAGGTAAGGTAAATGATAAAAAAAAAATTAATATTTAATCGAAAATAAAATAAAATATAGGAGCGGATTTTTAATCGAGTTTCGAACTTTGTGCCACGTGTCCATTACTCCTCGTAGAATTTTTTTTTGGTTTAGTGTCAAACTATTTAGATCTTGATGTTGGAGTAGTTAATGAGAAAAAGTCAATTCCAAGAATGTAAATTTAAAATTTTGAATTCATACTGAAAATCAGGTGTTGTAAGTTGTAACTATATGGTATAATTTTATTTTATTTTTAGAAAAATGGTTGTTATTTTGGAATGGTGCAAGTATAAAAATAATGATTGAATATAAGAAAAGCATAGTATATATCACTTTCCAGTTCATTTTTATACGTGTGATACATTAAATTGCCACTGATTGCGCCATGTTGATGTTGTATACTTTCAACATTCAATCAAAGACTTGATAGTTGTGACCTTAATGCAAAGCCAAGTGGGTGCAATGGGATTTATTTTTTTAAAAAAACGAAAAATTACATTGAATATAAAATTTAATTATATATTTTTAACAGATATTGAATTTCCTTGATTTCTTTGTATAGTTACATCTTCATATTTTAGATTGTATTAATTAGTGAAAATATTGGATATAGGATAATTAAATTGTTTTGTATGATGTTCTGACGTATAAATTAAATTGAATTAAATAACATAATTGACTGAAGTTTGTTTCGTAGACATGTGATATGGGCACCACTTTGCGTTAGAGATGTCAAATAAGCGAGTTGTATTGAATTTGAGCAAACTGAATTTTGATTTATTATACCATCCTATTTCAGATTGCATGTACTTGTCTCTTAAAAATCGCGAGTAAGCTATCAAGGGCCTAAGGGACACAATTACCAAATGACACAATCCAACAAATATGTTTGAGGGGACATATATTGTATATTTTTTTTTTCAAAGTTAACGAGTATACGTGTATCTCAAACTCACCACGTGGGCAGTGGTATAGCCATATGGTGGTCAGGGTGTCCAATTAGACATTCTTCGTCGGAAAAAAAATACCGTATATACAAATAAAATGGTACATGAAATGATTAAATAACATATTTTGAACGCTCTAACATAACAAGATGTAATAGCTCAGTGATTTCACCTCCTTCAAATGAGAAAGTGCTCTCGTGTTCGAATTTCACTAATTCATGCTATTCTGAATACTGTACGCGAAATTCCTATCTCCGTCACTTCATGTGGGTCCGCCTCGGCGCCTATGTCCTACTTGCAAAGTGTTCAATGTTTCAATCCTAAGCTTGAAGCGCGTAAACACAATAATAAATAATATAATTTTAAAACTTATTTTTGGAATTATTTGCAGTGTTGTTGAAGTTATTTTCTGGATCATCGATATAATTGTAGCAAAGTCTAAGTATCTAGATGGCACAATAATATTAATTTAATATATGATGGTCTATACAATTTATGGCACATGTAAGTTGTAATTTGTAATTTGGGGACAATGCACTACATAGGCTTGAGATCCATGTTAGATGCTTCCTTACCTAGGACGTTATTATCAAATCGGAACGATCGAAGAAATGATCTTTTATAATCAGTTATGTTATATTTATAAATATATCACGTATTTTATTTGATGAAATAAAGAAATTTAAACTCCGTCTTTTTCTTGAATGAGTGCTTTAAATCATGGGCGAAGCTAGCTAGGGTGTAATTTAATATTGATTCGATCGAATAAAATAAAAATTGGTTAAAATTTTGTATTTGTCTATAAGTTTTAAATAAATATATACAAATTATTTTATTAGAAAAAGTAAAGAAGAAAAGAGATGAGTATTATTCCCTACCACTAAAAGAAAAATAATTATTAAAGAGAAAAAAACAAAGTACCGCCTTTAATTTAAATTCAAAATTATTAATTAATTTTCCACTAAGTATGCTATAATTAGTGACAAATGATGTGGATTATGATCTTCACATCTCTTTAGATGATTTTGTTGGTTAGTGTATATCATAAAGCAAATGATTTTTTATGTTCATTTTTATATAATAAACAATTAGAAGCTGGGAGGTAGAAGCTCAGATATAGATTCGATTGAAATTATAATCATTTTATAAAAACGATAATTCTGTACTTAAGGAGACACGAGTCTAAAATCTCTGATTAAAAATAAATAATATTTACTAGTTATCGCTCCACGGTACTAATACTTTTGTGGGTCCGATTTTCTTGTTATTTTACTAGATTTATTTTAAGCAAAATATTTTTGTGCAGTAAGATATGCATTTCAAAGTTCAAAGTTTTTTAGACTATGATTTTTTAAAATGTATTTATAATATAATGTGCATAGAGATCTACATTTTGGCTGAATAAATTTAGAAAGATAAATCCAATTTCATGTGATGTTTAGATATATATAAATCCATCACGTGAATGGAATTACTATCAAATTCCTCATTCAGTTTCTGACATTTTTACTCGATTAATATATCACTCTATTTCAATTTATGTGAAATAATTTATTTAAACATGAAATTTAATAATTACGAAGAAACTTTTGAAATATTTTAAAACTATTCTTATTTAGATTGAATAAAAAGAGAAATGTATGACTTTGAAATAAAATATTGATAGCGTCGTCACATATTTGTTGAATAAAAATATTACTCTTGTTTAAACTGACATAAAGAAATGTATCTCATAAATTGAAACAGTACCACTACTATTATCGACCCATATATTAAGAAATGAGTTAAAGTTGACATTGTAAAAAATAATAATTACGTTACTTAAATGATAATTAATTAATTATGTATAACTTAATTTAATAGTAACACACATAACAATGGGAATGCAGATCAGATCACAGTTGGAAGACTTTTCAAAAATTAAAAAATTTTAAAATCCAATTTGGTCATACAAGTTGGCTTAGATTTTGATATATAATTGTTGACTCAAATTTTGAACTTTATGATTATTAATTTATCACCAATCAAGGAAAAAAGAAAATTAGAAAACATAAAATTACCTTAGAATTTTGTTTACATTCCTAGTATAAATGAGTCTAGCTAATAAAATTTTATAATAAGTAGCTAAACAATATTAGCATAATATTTTTGTCGTTTAGCTATAAAATTTTATTCTATTTCTGATTTCTCATTTTATAGTATATAGTGTGACATGATATGTTTCATTTTACGTGATATATTTTTTTCAATTTGTTCTAACAATTTAACTTTAACCATCACATAAATCGAAATATAGAGATCATTAATTTGTAATATTAGTATTATAATAATATTTTTCGTAAAATTTCTGACTTCGTCGCTAGTGCGCCAAAAATTAAAACCAAGCAGAAGAAAACAGCAAGCATGTGATTAGGGCCACATGATTGAGTGAACAATTTTGCTACTCTTTTTAGTGATGATCAAAGTCAAGATTTAGACGTTTTATTAATAATTATGTTAAAATTATTTAAACTTTTTAAGTTTATAATAACGATATTTTGTGATAATAATCGAATTCTAAATTTGATACTCGTACATATTAAATGAATTGATCAACACAAATATATTCGTTAAATTTTTTTTTAAATTCGATCATACCGATATTCAGACTCTTGCTCCGCCCCGTAAACACCACATTTGAATAATCTTTTTTTTTTCCTTTCAAGATCCACTATGTACTCCTCACCGACAAATCCAATTTGACAAATCCAATCCTTTTTCTTTATTCTTTTTGCCCCTTCTATTTTCTCCATTTTAAAATTTAATCCCTCTCTCAAAAATATTTCCCTCCTTTAATTTTTTTAATTTTTTTTTTAAATATCTATATAAATAAAATAATTTATGATCCACTTGCTCACTAGTCACCCACTTAACTTTTAACTATTTGTACACCACTTATAAATACACACATATGTCTTCATCTACATGTCCACTTTAATTCCCTCCTAATCTTTAACAACTTCTAATATTATTTCGTAGTTCAAACTTCAGAAATTTTTCTCGTTAACGAAGGAAAAAAATGCCGCTAAAACGAGAGTTAGCGGTGTTTTTAGTGGCACTACTAGTTGTGAACACAATAGCAGAGAGTCCTTATAGATTCTTCGAATGGAATGTTACTTATGGAACGATTTGGCCTCTAGGCTTACCTCAAAAGGTCGGTTTTTTAATAGAAAAATATGTTATTTCAAGTAAATATATCGAAAAAAAATGTCATTTAAGTTATTTTGAGATTATTTTTTTTGTTGTGTATAGGGAATTTTGATTAATGGGCAATTTCCTGGTCCTGATATTATTTCTGTCACAAATGACAATGTTATTATCAATGTCTTCAACAATTTGGATGAGGAGTTTCTTATTTCATGGTAATTTTATCCTCTTTTATTTGTTCATTGTTTGTTCGTTACGTCATTAATATCATGATATATGCCTCGCGAAAACATGAACATGATTTTTTGTTGTTCATGTTTTGATTTGGCTTCGAGAGGCTGAGACATTGATATTTCACGACCAACATTGTTTGTTCGTGACATCATTATTATCATGATATATGCCTTGCGAAAACATGAACATGATTTTTTGTTGTTCATGTTTTGGTTTGGCTTCAAGAGGCTGAGACATTGATATTTCACGACCAACATAAATTTGTTGGAAATGATATTCTGTTGAAATACTAGTTTTATCGAAGCTTCCTCTTCATATCTCGTTTAACGATTGTTATTTAATAATGTATGTCTACCAAACTCCCTTGCTAATTATAATGAACACATTCATTGAAATTTAATTTGTTTTTGACTAATTTTAAGTCATTTTCCAACTTATTTTCGAATTATAACTAGCATCGATATCGATGTAATCAAGATTCAAGAATATTGTATTGATCAAATGTAGGAAAAGTTGAACAATATTTTGAATTATTTGTAGTTTGTGCAAATCACATGATATAACTCGTACGAGTGTGTATATTTTGAAAAAAAAAACTAGACAAAGAGTAGGTAATCATGTGAAGTGCATGTGAACAACACAAGTAAAAAAGCAAAATATGTCCACATTTTCACTACACAAATATTTAATTTTGAATTTAAATAATAGCACTAACAATGTTTATAATATTATTTTAGAGAATATTGAATTCTTTCTCCAGACTTTTTCGAAAAAAATTAGTGTTTTTGAATAGTAGAAAAAACTATCTTTAAAACCTAAAAAACTAGCTTCTCCCAAGAAACACTTTAAGAAACCTTGGTTCATGAGCTTAAATCGCGAATCGACTCATTACTTCTCGCGGAGAATGAATCGAGGCCTGAAGTTAGTTCGTTAGCATGAGTAGACAATGACGTACCAAAAAATGCAAAAATACCATATAGGAGTACTATTATTTAGTCTCTACCTATTCTGTCATGACGATATCTATGACTCTATGATACTAACTAGTCAGATACGAACTGTTACTTAATATGTTTCGAAATTATATATAGGAATGGAATACAAAATAGGAGAAACTCATTTGAAGATGGAGTATGGGGAACAACATGTCCAATTCCACCAGGGAAGAATTTCACATACATTTTGCAAGTTAAAGATCAAATAGGTAGCTTTTACTATTTCCCTTCAACTGCATTCCACAAAGCTTCTGGTGGTTTTGGAGGGTTCAGGATCCTCAGTAGGCCTGGAATTCCGGTCCCTTTCGATGAACCTGCTGGCGATTTCACCGTTCTTATTGGTGATTGGTACAAGAGCAATCACACGGTATGATTACTAGACTCGTTCTCTCGTTATATATATAGTAACTGTTGAATCCCCTCGTAAAAAGTTTAGTGTTAAAAGATCAAGTAATGGATAGTAATCATAAGTCCTATATATGTCTTGTATCGCGTGTCAAAGGACAAAGTTACCTGATACCTGTGCTGGTGAGAAGTGTCGAGGTGCTGTGATTAGATCTTTGACCTAACTCACATTCCAAAAGCTAGCTTAAAAAGAAAGGACGATCGTCCAAGCCTTATAAGGAGTCCACCCATCTCATTAACCACCGATGTGGGACATTTGTCATTCTTTAACACGAGGTTTCTAAGCAAGAAGAGATATTTGATATATATATATATATATACTTCCATTTTGTTGCAGTATTTGAAATCAGTACTTGATAGAAACCACAAGTTGCCTTTTGTTGATGCTCTACATATCAATGGTATCGGTCCACAAGGTCCTAATCGCGCTACCTTCACAGTTGATCAAGGTAAAAACAATCGCGATTTTTCATATTTATATGAAGAATAATATCAAACTTTTTGTGATTCTTATAACTCTGTATATGAATACAGGGAAAACTTATAGACTTAGAATATCAAATGTTGGATTGGAACATTCACTCAACTTTCGTATCGAAGGACATAAAATGAAATTGGTGGAGGTAGAAGGAACACATACAATGCAAGAGACGTATTCCTCACTCGACGTTCATGTTGGACAATCCTACTCTGTCCTCATCACAGCTGATCAAACTCCTAAGGACTACTACATTGTTGTTTCAAATCGTTTCTCGTCTATTCTCCTTACTACCACTGGTGTACTTCGCTACAGCAATTCTAACCAGGAATTCACTGGCCCGCCCCCTGGTGGTCCAACCATCGAAATTGGTTGGTCCCTTACGCAGGCTCGTTCAATTAGGTGAGACCTGAGAAGCATCATTTTTTGAAAATTTCGATCATGTTGTGTGTTTTGCTTTCTTAACTTTGTTACTCGTTTTAGGACTAACTTGACCGCGAGTGGACCAAGGCCAAACCCACAAGGATCATATCATTATGGTATGATCAACACGACTAGAACTATCAGGCTCGCGAATTCTGCTGGACAAGTTAATGGAAAGCAAAGATATGCTGTCAACAGTGTGTCCTTTGTGCCAACGAAAAGTGGTACTCCTCTCAAGCTTGCTGACTACTTCAAGATTGGTGGATTTACCCCCGGAAACATACCTGATGCCCCCACCGGTAAAGGAATTTACCTCGACACATCTGTTTTGCAAACTGACTACAGGACATTCATTGAGATTGTATTCGAGAACAAGGAAGGAATCGTTCAGAGTTGGCATCTTAACGGCTATGCCTTTTGGGTAGTAGGGTAAGTAATACACGTCTCGTTTCTAATGTTATGCAGTTGTATGGATTCATTCTGAATTAGCTTCTAATGCAGCATGGACGGAGGAAAATGGACTCCGGCTAGTAGGGAACAATACAATCTTCGTGATGCAGTCTCAAGAATCACAACTCAGGTAAGATTGAAAAACAGAAACAGAATTTGATATGTTGCTTTGCCCTGGCTATGATGAGAACGAGAAGTTAACACGAGAAATCATTGCAAAATGCAGGTGTATCCCAAGTCGTGGACAGCGATATACATTGCATTAGACAATGTGGGAATGTGGAACCTAAGATCAGAGTTTTGGGCGCGACAGTATCTAGGACAACAGTTATACATGAGGGTATACACAACATCAACTTCTTGGCGCGATGAATATCCAATTCCAATTAATGCTCTTTTATGTGGCGATGTAGCTGGTCGACATAAAAGACCACTCTAAGACAAGCTGCAACGCTCATGAAAATCATAGGCACAAAGTGAAAATTAAGAAACTTACATACACAAACCGCACAGATCAAAAGTTTATTAGGACTGAAGTAAAAGCTTATTACTTGTCCTGTTTAGTTTTACCACAAACTAGTTTGAATGACCTTAACTCAAGGTCCTATTCTTTCTTTCTTCGTTTCGTTGTATCGAGTTCCATCTTCATTGTTTTAATTGTCTTAAAAAAACAATAATTGAATTGATGTTTTCATATCAATGATCTTAACTATGATGTGAAATTCATGATATTTTACGTTTACCTCCTTTATTTTTACGACTAGAAGTTATGCTATAACATATCGTTAGAAATAAAACATTCTAGGAGAGATACAAAGAGGGGTTCACAAATTGATTTCTACTCCCTAAACTAGGAGATACAAAAAGGGTGGAGCATAATAGTCTATATTTTCGTTTTTGCTGAGCCTGATTTTCTATGGCATGAACGTCTTTGATTAAATGAAGACAAATACATAAAATGTGTGCAGTAAAAATGTTTGTATATCACTAAATAGCCATATACTTGACTCGTCCCGCGAATTTCCTTTTGATCCGGTAAGTGATTAGGCGGGGACAAGATTTGAACCTGAAACTTTTAGGTCATGGGGCCAATGAGTTGACCAACTCCTCTACCCCGTTGTTCTACTAAATTCCAACTTAGAGTTTTTTTTTGGTTTCTCGCTCGGCGTTTGGAGCCCACATTGGAGCTCTAACTAAACCCGGATCGCGTTCTGCAGACTCATTCAGGGATGGCACGTTCAACAAAATTTTTCTAAATACTCAGAGCTCGAACTCGAAACCGTTAAGGGTGAAGCACTCTAAAACTACTATCATGACAATAGTGAGTGAATTTGATTCATTCTACTTCATCTCCATTCATATATGAATAATGTTGCTATTAGCTTGATCTACACTTGCAATGGTTGAACAAATATTCAAATTTGGCCTTAACCGGCAAGAAAACATTTCAACTTTAAACGTGCACGTCTAAATATCTCAACTGACAACTAAACATTTCAACTCATTCCAGTTGTATCTCATGGACACTCGACACAAACATAAATTTGTTAATAAAATTTATTTTTGTACTTGATTATGACATATTTTAACTAAGACACTCATTAACTTAAATTTTCAAACTTATGTTATATGTTCACAATGACATGTTCTTTAGTATATATATATATATATCCGTCAAAGCTGATCTCAAGATAACTAATCACGAAATAAATTATTTGTGATTTTTTTCTAACCAAATATAAAATGAATTTATCATAATATTAATTATTTCTCGAATTAAATAAATTTTATAAATTTATATAAAATTAAACTGGTGATATTAATGATCTGATTCAATTGAAAAGTCATATCTGACAAAACTGTATGCATTATCTATCAACCTCGATCCTAGTTCCAAACCCATAACCAATTTTTGTTGTGCTAAAAACAAAATAACTTGTTGAAAATTGGGGATTTTTTTTTCCTCATAAGATTTAATGGCAGGCTCTGGAAATTCTGGAATTAATCCTGAATTAGTCATTTCCCACAAATTCCCTGAGGTTTTTGATCCTTTTTCCTTGTTGGGTTCTCAATTTTGTTGTTTAATCTCGTTACTAATCTTGGTTTATTTGGTATTTGCAGAGTTTACATACTTACACTGAAAGGTACTTGCTAATTTCTTCAGTTTACTTATTAACTTTAAGATTCATCATTAATCTTGAATTAATTGGGATAACCTGTATGATGCCTTTATCGAGTTTAAATTCTGGATCTGTCTATGTAATTTGCACTTTTCGTGTTTTATTTTATCGATTCGAGTAAATGGGTGTGCTTGAATGCAGATTGTGTTGTTAAAATTTGGATTTTTATTTGGTTTTGTGATGTTTAGGGATGCTGCTATTTATGCTCTTGGTGTAGGAGCATGTACAAAGGATGCTATTGATGATAAAGAACTTAAATATGTTTATCATCAAGATGGGCAAGAATTTATTCAGGTATTTTTTGTGTAGTTGAATATGGTTTACGTCGAACTATAGACCAACCTGTTAGATTTAGTGATGGAGAAGGTGAATTTTTTTATCTTCGGAAAGGTTTAGATACCTTACATGCTTGTTGCTAGCGATTTACTATGTCTAGAAAACGTCAAAAGGTCAAACTTTGAGTAATCCTTAACGACCCTTGATGTATACTTGCACAAAAAAGAAGGGAGTGTATGTACTTTATTGGCGTAATTGTTAGTCACTAAGTTATCCTAACCAGGATTACGAAGGTGTAAGAGATGAAATGTAATTCGTTACTGTAATTGATTTGCATTTTTTTGCTTTTGGCCTTTTTGTCGTTGTAGGTTTTGCCAACTTTTTCGACTTTGTTCACTGTTGGAATTTCTTCTCAAATGGAGCGGCTTCCAGGCTTGCAGTGAGTAGAACATATCCTGTTTCAGTTTTGGTTGGGGGAAGGGGGGTCGGTTCCTTTTCTATGGTATCCAGTTTTCCTTAAAGATGCAATATTGTTGCTTATGTTTCTCCGTTTGTTCAACGAAATGATTAAGAAAGAAAACTCGTGTGTTCTTCTGATTAGAATAGAGATGTAATTGCTCTACGCGCTGCTAAATATTAGCTAAATAACATTGTTTTTGCTTTCGGTTTGCTAGATTTGATCCACGTCTTCTACTGCACGGCCAACAATACATTGAAGTCTATAAGCCACTTCCTTCCCATGGCTGCGTAAGTGTCTGGCTAAATGCCTTAAATTATCTAGCAACACCGTGATTTCTCTCTTAAATTTATATGCAGAAGGTATTCCAGAGTGAATGAAGATCGACAGTAATATGGGAATGCTTTTTCCTCGATAACTATTTGTAGCAATTTTTCTTGAGAAAAGATTTTTCGCCGTGTAATTAGTTATAACTTTCTTGCATAGATGTTTAATCCATATAATTGCAACATTTTATCAACAAGCCTCAGCTTTCATTCCCAAATCTCGTATATTTACGTTTATTAAGCTTATACATATCTTATATCCTTGGCTTTCATCCAACTTTTGGATAGTGACATTTCGTTAACTTCTTGTATATGTATATCCGCACCAAAGCTTATGTGTTTTTACTGTTATTTCAACAAATCCTAGTACCTGGACACAACGTAACATAGTTGAGGGAATTGGAGCCTTTCTTGGCAGCACTTGAAATACGACTTTGTTTAAATTATCATTATAGTTTTGTGTTGAAAGAATACATCTTCGTCTATATTATTAACCTTAATTATTTTTATCATTTCCCCCCTTTCTTTTATTAGTCCGGATGAGTTATTTCCTTGTTCTTCTTGTTGTGGCAGATACTAAATAAAAGGAGTATTGTCGGATTGCATGATAAAGGTATGATTATAATTAGTAAATGTAAATACCTATGCAGGAACTTAAATAAGTTCATGTAATATTAAGAGGCATTTGAGTTTGAGGCAAATGGTCTATAAAGTGTATATAATTTTGAAACTTTACCTTTTTTCTAGCTAAATCATTTCGGAAATAGATTGACAGAAATCAAAATGTTTGAGATATAGCAATGGAAAGACAAGATATGCAAATTTCAAATTATTGATTTGCAACAGGTAAAGCAGCTGTTCTTGAAGTAGAAATTGTGAGTTACGAGAAAGAATCTGGTGAACGGCTATGCATGAACCGGTGAGTTTTAGTTTAACTGATATGCCTAGAGCTATTATGTTGAAGTTAATATTAAACACCACATTACTACTTGCAGCTTGTCTATTTACTTGAGGGGTGCCGGTGGGTTCTCAAAGTCATCTCAGCCTTACTCGTACTCAACCAACCGTAATAATCAGTCTGCCTTTCCTAAAATTCCCAAAAGCCAACCCTTTGCTGTGTATGAAGAATGTACGCATGCATCACAGGTAGGTCACATGAATTGCCTATTGTTTTCTATGGTTAATTGTTACGCAAAATGTAAACGTCGGTATCTTTACCTTGAATGCTATGCTTTTATTTACTTGAGACGTGTAGGACTATACCTGTCAAAGGCATGTTAATTCTGATAATTTCATAGTCTTTGAGGGTGTGAAAATTCTTAAGACGTGCTTGTTTTCGTTGGAGACTGTTGATTTCTCTAATGCGGTGATGCAGGCTTTGCTGTATAGGCTATCTGGTGATTACAATCCATTGCATTCAGATCCGAAGTTCGCAGAAAATGCAGGGTAATCTACTATGAGCAACTCTATATACAAACTATTATTATATTTATGAGCAACAAATTCTGATCTTTGGCAATAATGTTTATGTTCTTTCATCCTCGAGATACGTAGTAGCAATGTTTTCTAGTTATTGATGCTTATTAAAGTTGTGTGATATTAGACATGGACCACCCGTTGTCTGCACTAAATATAAAGAAAATTTATTCGTCGAACTAGAGATGCTGCTTCCTTAAGTGTGAAGCATATCATGCAAGTTTTGTTATGATACTTAGACATAACTGTACATGGCTTGGTAATATCAACAACCATATTACTGTCCATCTCCTAATTTGTCGAAAATTCATTTGCGTAGATTTTCGCGTCCAATACTGCATGGGTTGTGCACACTTGGATTTGCAGTTAGGACTATCATTAAGTGTATTTGTGGAGGTGATCAGAACACGATAAAGAGCGTATCTGGCAGATTTCTACTACATGTCTATCCAGGAGAAACTTTAATCACCGCAATGTGGTTGGAAGGGTTGAGGTATGTGAAATTAGTTCGTCGTTTATGTATGATTCGTTCTATCTATCAGTGTTCAACAGACTAAAAAGGCCAGTTGGAATGTGCAGAGTTATCTATCAAGTGAAGGTTAAGGAACGTAACCGTGCAGTTCTTTTTGGATTCGTGGATCTTGATCGTTTAAGTTCGTCTCTGTGAGTGTTAGTGGCGCGCTCATAAACGAAATAATGCTTTGTATAATACTTTTAATTCATACTTTAAGGTATTTATAGACTTTGGATCATATTAAGTTTCATTTCTGAGTTCTCATGGTACATTACTATGGAGAGAGAACTTCATTATGCAGTAATCTAAACTACCATTGTTTAAATTTTACTATACCTATGTGTCACTGTCTATTATCACAGTGTAATATCTTTAGCCTTCAATATCATGTGCAGAATCTGATGGTTGAGGATTAGAGTCGAAGGTTAGTAGCAGGGCGGACCCACATTTAGTCCATCGGGTGCTCAAACACCTATTCACTTTGTAAAAATTAAGAAATATTTGTATAAAATTAACATAGAGCACCTAATGAACAAATGAGCTGACTGGTCCATTGCCTCTTGGGTCTCTTGGGTGGGTGTTTAAGACTCTTTTACTGTTCATATGTCATTTTTTTATATTCTTTCTTCCGTCACTTCCAGAGCATTCACATTAAAATTCTAGATCTGCCACTGATAGGTATTCTAGTGTAGTCGCTCGTTAGGTGGGAGAGGCAAGAGACTAACACCATATCTTCTTCTCCTTATTAGTAGTAGACTAGTAGTATTTAATAATCACATAGTATCTATCGGAAATAACCTACTTAACCCACAAAGATAGTGGTAAGTTGTCAGATTACTCGGGATAGGTTGTTGATGATTTTCGTAGAAGCTCCTTTGGGGGCATATGTAGCTCTAGATTATCAGATTCATATGAACCTAATACTTTACATGCAAAGTATAAATTTGTGTATTAATTTTTTCTTAATTGTATATATGAACTTGTAACTTTAATAATGAAAGAGTTGTTATTTGGTAATTAATAATAAGTAATTATTTATAAAGTGATTTAGTATAATATAAGGATATATGGTAAATTGGTAATGAATGATGAAAGAATTGTTAAGTGGGATTAATAATAAAGAGATTAATGTAATACAATAATAATTACTTTAAGAGCATTTTTGTTTCTGATAATTAATCTCAGTGTTAATACACGTATACTTATTCCATATTATCCCACATAAGAGGATTACATCAAATAATGTGATTATTATTTTATTATAAGCAGGTCAAAGCTATACGGTAAAATTCAGTAACTTTAGTTTAAACTATATAATTATATTAAAAGTTCAACTAATATAGATATACAAATAACTTAGGGAAATTTACATAAATATACTATAGTAAAAAATTATTTATCATCTATAGCAATAGTATATTTTTTGGCCAAAGTCATACGCGGCCACTCAAACTTGTCTCGATTATTCATTTAGACACCTCAACTAGACGTACTACCTATTGAACACTTCAACCATTCTGAATTTGAACCATTTGAACATTTTTTCGAGAATAAACAAAAAATAGAGGATGTGTGAAATACACTCGCGCTGACATGTCAATTTGACCAATCAAATAATGACATGTGTTATTTTTTAATCCAAAAAATTATTTAAGCATTATATTATAAAGAAAAAAAAAATTATTTTAAAGTAAAAAAAAAGAAGAAAAAAAAGTAAAACCTAAACTTCCCTGCCTTCAACGGGAACAAAACATACATTTCCTCTAACTCCATTAATGGCTACCCTCCCCTCCCTGTACAGTTCCATCTTTAACCCGACAATTTTTTTTTTTCATCAGCTTTTTTTTAATTACAATTTTTTACTTCATCTCGTTTTTTAGGTAGAGAAAGATGGGGAAAAGAATCTCTTCGAAAAATTTATAAATGAAACAAAATGCTAAGAATTTTGAAACCATTAGAATGGTGAGGGAAGAAGATAACCACTGATACTAAGAATTTTGAAATCATTAGAATGATGGGGGAAGAAGATAACCACTTGTGTATGGGTATGGGGGTTGGGGTGGGGTGGGGTGGGATTGATAGAAATAGGGAAGAAGAAGAAGACAAAAATAGGGAAGAAGAAAAAGACAACTGTTCTTCTTCTTTTTTGTTAATTTTTTTTAAAAAATTAACTTAGGGGTATAAATTAAGAGAAAAAAAAGAAAAATATTATTTTTAATAAATTAACGCTCTCAAGGAAAGTGAATTACACGTTTTTTGCCATGTCAGCATTTTGTGTCTAATAGGAATGACTTTTGAACAAATAAAGTGTTCAAATGGCACACGGATTAGTTGAGGTGTCTAAATGAATTATGCGGACAACTTTGAGTGGCTGGAGATGACTTAGGCCATATTTTTTTTACTTGATCAGTTTTAATTCATTTATAATACAAGTTTAATACATATTACAAAGAACAATTTATTATTCACATATAATACACGTTTTAATAATGGATAATACATTTATCACACATTTTGATACATTTATAATACAATGTGTCAAACTTTTACCAAACAAACATAATATATTTTAAAAAACAATTATGATTTATATATATTACATACATAATTCACTTTTAATTCATATTGCATATTTAACATAATATTGCTATGAATGGTAATAAATAAAAAGTATCGCTAAAATCAGTAATTATTTATTAAAATGTACCAATTTATTTAATTTTTTCGATAAGTTATCTAAAACACTAAAAACAAAAAAGATTATGGCCCAAAATCCACACACAAAATGGTTTGTGTTATTATGGGCTTAAACGGTCAGCAAACACTCGAACATGAGGACAAAAGGTCACCCAACAAATAAAAAAGCTCAAAAGGGGAAGGGGGAAGCCAAGAATTATACGTTCAAAAACCTATTCTAACTCAACCTCGTCTGAATCTTATTTGAATTACGAAAATATCTGACTAGGACATACACTTACGTTGTTTCTATTTATAAGATGTAAAATTCTAACCAAACGATATACAAGATACGTTAAATACAATCTCCTTATTCAAGCAATCTAACATAATTACTAACACGTCGAATAAATTCTCTAATTTATCAACCAAACTAGCTCTATATACTAGAAATAGTTACTACCAAACCAAAAATCAACATACTCAAAGGGAGATATATACCAACCAGTCCTCAAAAATTCAAAAACTTTCTTTATTTTTTTAAAAAAGATTTCATATCAAATTAAACTAAATTAAACCAATTAAAACAAAATATGAAATAATTAGGGTAGGTAGGGACTTAATTATACTTAGTATGACTACTACAACTACTATATAAAGCATTTAATTTGGTCTGCTTTAGTTTGAAAGTAGACTAAAACCATAGCCAATATACTTTAATGGAAATGTCAGATATCAATCATGAGCCTACTCTTTTTTTATTTTTATTTTATTATTTCTTGTACACTTTACAATAATCTTCATAGTATAATGTAAAATGTGAAATTACTCACCTGCACCATGTGTGCTCAAAAGTCTTTTTGCACCTTCCAAAATGGTGCTTTAACCTCATTGTGGTCGGTTAGTATTTGATCGAGCATAAAATTTTTAAAATTACAAAATAAATTTAAAATATTTATGTTGCTATACATTATATACTTCTATTCACATAGAGTATAGTAAAGTTTTTGGGACTGTTAAATAATATTATTAAACTCGTATCTTTAAAAATATATTATTTTAAAGAATTTGACATAGAAAAAACATATTCACATCGAGTCAGAAATTATAGCAAAGAGGAGAAGGTCATGTAATGTCTCATTTGACTTGGGTCATGTCAAATATTTTGTTTATATACCTCAAGTTTTAGCTTATAGTAGTATATATACATATATATATAGTAATTTAAAAACTAGCTATAACATTTCATGAGAAGAAGAATTAGTAATTTGACAAAATAAAACATATATTAGAGTATCTATCATTATTACAAACATGTTAAAATACACCAATATTATAAAAACTTGATAAATCATTTTGTATGAAACTTGATAAATCATTTTGTATGAAATGCCAAAAGGAAAATAAACACAAACACAAACTTACCAAAATTGAAAAGAAGAAGAAGAAAGATGTTTTTCTTTCAATCGAAATAACTATCAGTTGAGTGATCTTTTGATAAATCAATCCGAACTTTGCCTCATAAGAAGAAAAAACATCAGATTTGCACATGTATTATATATATATATAAACATAAAAATACAAGGAGGTAACATATACCAAAAATTAGGGTTTCTTATATCTTTTAACGACATTGTCGATGATACTATTACTAGGTCAATTGTTTTTGGATAATTTGATGCATTAATCATCTCGTGTATATATGTTCATAAAAGGTTTAAGGATTGCACCTTAAGGTGGTGTGATGTATATATGCAAGCATCAATAACTCGAATCTATGACCTATAAATCACATAACAACAATTATGTGGTCATTGCTCCAAACAAACACACATTAGTGAACTTCTTTTCTACCTTGAAGGGAAAATATGTGTAAATTGGATTTATATGAATAAAAAGTTATTGAATCAAAGAAAGAAAATATGAATCTAATAGTACTACAACAACATATGTTGTGAAATTACACCAATAGAATTAAATATAAAATGTAAACAGACTTTACCTGTACCCTGTAGAAATCGTTTAATTCAAGAGAAAGAAAAAACAAAGAGAAATTGGATTAAAATGAACAAAGAATAATTGAATTAAACAAAGAGAAATTCATGAATCTAATAAGAAGAAAATAATAAACTTCGTCTTCAGATCCATAACCTTGACTCTGATACTACTTATTATAACAACCAGACACTTACCATCATATCAAAAGTTGTAAAACGATCAAATCACTGTCTATCTTACTTGACGTGTATCACGAGGGTTTTACAAAGAGAAACCAACACAGCTCTATTGGCAGTATGCCCACCTCCACAATAAATCTTGCTTCCCCCCTTCTTCTTCTTTTTCGAAAAAAGAACGAGGGAGGTGGACAGAATGCCAATGAACTCTGTAAGAAACCCTTTGTCAAACCTCCATGAAACTAATTAATCTTCATATTTTTTTTCCTTCTTCTTCTTTTCGAAAAAGAAATAAGAGGCCTTAAATATATACACACACAAAAAAAAAGTGTAGGGTAGATATGAGAGTAATTGAAAGTAGGGCAGTTGAGCACTATTTAAGATGCTGAGAGAGACTTTCTCTCTATGTGTGTGTGTTTTTCACATAGCTGTAAAATAATAAATATCTCTTCATTTAGACAACATATTTATATATGTAAAAAGAGATTATTTTTTATTAAGGAAAAGAAAATTAATTATGTCTTGCTCCTCATATGAATTGTGACATCTTTTATCATGAATAAGATCACTTTCATGTCTTTAATTCCCTCAAAACCCTCGTTTTTGATGAAGGAAAAAGAAAATTAATTATCTTTTCTCATTCATGAGTATCTCGTGTAATAGACATCGTAATTTTATAAAATTTAAAAAAGGACTTTGTAAGAATAGTCTACTCTATCTTCAAATTCTAAGGTGAGTTAGTGTTTATAAAAAGAGACATACGTACACTACAACAAAAAATAACTTTTAGTGGCAACAAATATTGATATTATTAAAGAGTGCTAAAGTCTTTACCGGCATTAGTTAAGTGTAATTAGAATCAATATTGCTAAAGGCTTTAGGGACATATACAAAGAGTGTTAATTTCCGCTAAAAATATATATTTAACGACAATTAAGAATCAATTGTTGTTGATGATCATTTTTTATATAGTAACAAAGAGTCAACTTGAATATTTCATAAAATTTTGGATATTCACAGATAAATCAAGATATGAAATATTGTCATTCTCAAAGCAATGTTTTATCTAATGATCTTAGGAATAGATATTATATATCACAAGAAGGTTCATATAATCTCACATTCGAGAAATAACTACTAATGACTCTCAAATCAAAGAGAATAGTTAAGAGAGAAACACATGGTCCTCGAATTACACAGAATATTTAAAAGAGAAAAATCAAAGATAAAAAGAATTATACACTTCTACTCACAAATATTCATCAATAATAAAGTTTTTGTTTCATTATTTTTATTCGTAATTATATTCAATTTTCAATCACTTTAAAATTTATTACAAACAACTCCTATCAAATAACATAACTTCAAGGAATTTTTCTTGTCTTTAGTTCCTCAAAACCCTAGTTAGCTGCCTCAAGCCTATTTGAAGCTGAGGAGAAAAGAGGGGGAGGGGCTGCTAAAAAAAGGTTTTACAATGAAAAAATTAAATAAATTAAAAACTTAAGTTGATTTTAAATAGCAAGAATTATATTTTTGTTGATTTTAAAATACTATTTTTTTCCCACACAATTCGATACCTATTTTAGAGTCAAACTAATCCAAATTCGATATTTATAAGACACATTAAAAGGTGAGCAAATCAAAACTTCTCGTTAAGATGGAAAGAACCTTGCATAAAGTGGAACTTCCTAGTCATATCTCATGTAAATATCATGAAAAAACGTTTGGTTTTATTCGTGGAGATTTCGTAATTGTTTTTACTTATCTCATATATAAAAGGTGTATGATAAGTAATCCGATGAAATATTCCTAATCCCAACTCATGAAATATCCTTATTTATCTCATCCTGACTGCACCATAACAAGTAGTTCCATAAAATTATTCTAATCTCAACCTGTGAAATATTCTTATCTATCTCATCTCGATCCCACCAAAACAGTATACTCTAAAAAAAAAAAGGGACAATAATAGGTCATGGGAATTGGAAGAAAGTTTCATAAATCAAATAAATAAAGTTTTGACCTCTTTAAAAAGAAAAAAAGAAATAGTTAAAAAGGTAGTTGGAGATAGACAACATAGCAATTATACTATGTGTATGTGTGTGTTAAAGTTAAAGCAATGGTCAAATGAATTGAATAATGTTATTCACTTATTTCATCAGTGTTATCACATGTCAAAAACTCATTTTCCAAGACTAATTTTTTCTTTTTTTTTTTGATTTCAGAGTAAATACTTCTTCCCTATATACCCTTTTGTCCATTGATATGTCTCACTCATCATACCCACCTCTCAACTATAAATTAATTACTCTTTTCGTTTTAATTTATGTAATGTTTCAGTTTCATGAATTTTTATCGATGGTCAAGTCAAAAAGAAGTCAAAGAACCATTTGACTTGTTAATATAATTAATTAGATTCGATTAATTTATATGATGATTTGCTATAGTAATAGCTATGGAATGAGTCGAACGAGATTTTTTCGATAGTTCAAATCAAAACTAAAAATCGAAGAACTATTCAATTCATATTAAATTGCAGTATATATATATATATATAGATGATTTGTGTCTAAATTAACTAATTGTTCAAAACTCGTCTAATCAAAGTTTAAAGACTATACTGTGTCCATGTCACACATTAACCATGTATTCTGCCGTATAAATTTAAATTAATCGAATTAAATCGTATAAATTTAAATTAATCGAATCAAACGTGTTTCAAAAATATCACAAAGGGCAATTTTTAGAGCATTCACAATGATCTTATGTTGTCCAAACGTCATGCTTACCATAATTGAAACATAAAATAAAAATACTCGAAGTGCCAAAAATATAGTAAATTAATTGAACTTTTGGAGAAAGTAATATTTTATTAGTCATTAGTGTAGGTAATTTGAAGACATAAACTCCACAACTTTTAATTAAAATATGAATTTGCTTAGTATATAGTTTAATAGATGTTGTTCACTCTTCCACTCCATGTGATTATGCAAAGTCCTCAACAATATAATTAACATGCATCCTCTCTTTGTATGTCCATTAAAAATAGATTCAGAACGTAAAATTTATGTATTGTTATAATAATCGATCTTTCATTGATATGACATAGTACTTGTAATAGCATAAACTAAGGTGCGTAGTAAAATATGTTACGTACTTAATTCGCACAAAAATATAAATTATACTAAAATCCACTTATGATAATATATTGATAGAATAATTATTTTTAATACAACATCAAAACAAAAGGGTAAAGTGGACATTTAAATTTATGCAACCATGATTAAAGTAGATAATTAGAGGGTATAGTTAAACATCAAGTCTAATTAAGGGTCAAGAAAATTAGACTTTCGAAACATTTGATTCCTCAAACTTTAGTAGAAGTTTCATAATGATTTTTAAATATTTTTCGTTTTGTTTGAAATTTAAAATTTAAAATTGAAGATAAAGATCATATTTATTTATATCTTTCTTGCAAAATTAGTCAAAGTTTAACCCTATAATTTGACTTTTGACCCCTATATTATGACTAGAAAGTAAAACATGGGTTATATTAATTTATGTACTTTTTATTAATTCCTTTTTTATGGTCTTAATTTTTTTTAAAAATCATTTCCCATTAAGTATGCCAATAATAGGGTAAACAATCATAGGGCAAAACTAGACTACAAAACAAATACAAATGAAGGGTGATATATAACAAAACAAATACAAATGAATTTTGCTAAATGAAATAATTTTAGTTTAAATCATATCAATTATAAATATATAAATATTGATTATTAATTATGTACCAAATAACTTAAAAGAATTAGAATTCAAAATATTTAACGTTCATATGTCGATTCTGTCACTATAT